>NC_051179.1:197001891-197097793 GCF_013339695.2 Rhipicephalus sanguineus
TTATGCTAGCCTGTCGCTATCAAAGGCAGAATTCCAACTATTCCACAACAGAAAGGAGTGCCTGGCCATCATCTGGGCTACATCGAAGTTTCGCCCCTATCTCTACGGCCGCCCTTCAAAGTTGTGAGCGACCACCACGCCTTGTGTTGGCTAGCTAACTTGAAGGACCCTTCAGTCGCCTCGCACGGTGGAGCCTACGACTGCAAGAATTCGACATTACCGTCGTGTACAGTCCGGACGAAAACACGCTGACGCCGATTGCCTGTCTCGTGCCCCGTCGACGCCCGCCGCAAGACGACGACGATGACTGCTTCCTCGGAACTATAAGTGCCGATGACTTCGCCGAAAGTCAACGAGCCGACGCGGAGCTGGGGGGCCTTATGGAGTACCTCGAGTGCAAGACCGCCGATGTTTCGAAGGTATTCAAGCGAGGACTGCCGTCGTTTTCTTCGGAACGGCGTTCTCCTGAGAAGAACTTCTCGCCACTTCGAGCCGACTGCCTTCTTGTCGTGCCCTCATCATTGCGACCAGAAGTCCTCCAGGCCTACACGACGACCCGACGGCTGGACACCTCGTGTTTCCCGCACGCTCGCCAGAATACAGGAAAATACTACTGGCCACGCCTTGCTGCCGACGTCACCCACTACGTTAAGACTTGCCGAGATTGCCAGCGACGGAAGACAACCGCCGACTAGGCCAGCGGACTTCTGCAGCCAATCGAACCACCTCACCGGCCGTTCCAGCTAATCGGGATGGACCTACTGGGGCCGTTCCCGCCGACGTCGACTCCGGCAACAAGTGGATCGTCGTAGCAACTGACTACCTCACCCGCTACGCCGAGACAAGGCCCTTGCCCAAAGCAGTGCGCCGAGGTAGCCAAGTTCTTCGTGGAGAACATCGTATTGCGTCATGGCGCCCCAGAGGTCCTCATCACAGACAGAGGTACCGCATTTACTGCGGACCTCACTCAGGCGATCTTCAAATACAGCGACGAGCCACCGTCGCACCACCGCCTACCACCCGCAGACCAATGGCCTCACCGAGCGTCTAAATAAGACCATCGCCGACATGCTGGCCATGTACGTCGACGTGAGCACAAGACGTGGGACGCCGTCCTTCCGTACGTGACCTTCGCTTACAACACGGCCCAAGAAACGACGCAGATGACCCCGTACAAGTTGGTCTACGGAAGGAACCCGGCGACGACGCTCGACGCCATGCTACCGAACGTCACCGACGAAGAAAATGTCGACGCCGCCGCTTACTTACAACGAGCCGAAGAAGCTCGACAGCTCGCCCGCCTGCGCATCAAGACCCAGACACCGACAGCCGTCGCTACAATCTTCGACGACGCTTCGTGGAGTACCAGCCCGGCGACCGTGTCTGGGTCTGGACACCAATACGACGACGCGGACTGAGCGAGAAGCTTCTGCGACGATACTTCGGACCGTACAGGGTACTTCGACGTCTCGCGCACTCGACTACGAGGTTGTCCCCGACGGCATCACGAACTCTCAGAGGCGCCGAGCTCGACCCGAGTCGTGCATGTGGTGCGCCTTAAACCGTACTATGCACGTTAACGCACCAGAGGACACTAATTCGTGCTTTCGTTTTTTTTCTTTAGTATTGCATGTATTCATGTTCTGTTTAAAGCATCGGGACGATGCTTTTTCAGAGGGGGGCATTGCCGCGTGTCCATGTTTCATGAGCTGAAGCTACACCCCCCAAGACTGTCGCAACGCTCAGCGCAAACCGCGCCACATTGTTCGCGAAGCTTCCCGATCATTGTAGATCGTTTTGTTAAGATTGCGCGCAAGACCGCGCACACTCGAGCTTATTCTAGCATTCAGGACAGCCAGCGATAAGGCTGGAATATTCGACGGCACGGTCTAAATGCCGACGCGCTTCACCGCTTGTCAGTTGATCGACGGACGACGCCCTGTTCGCCGCTATCCTTGTACAGCGTATATGCTGTAGTTTCTAGTTCTCATTTTCCCCGCCACAAGTTCGGCAAATAAACAGTTTCATTCGCAAACGCCAACTGCGTTCTTCGTCGACGTCACGACCACGTGACAATATAACGCGTTTAGTAGAAACGAGTTTAGGCTTTTGATGTCACATGCCTGTAGCCTGATAAGTGGTGACGTCTTTGTTACGCGTCTCTCGTCACGTCTGCGCACCAGTGTGCTATATATTTCATCGCAACCCTTGCAATAAACCAGTTGTTAGTACGCCCGTCCTGTCTCTCACATGTGTCTGTCTTTTTTTAGCGCTAAACCACGATGGGAATCGAAGCAGCGCTGGTGTTCCTTGTGTTTCCATTGTTGTTCCATTTGTACGTTTCCGTGTATGTTTCAATTGTGTGTGGAGTTGTGTATATGTTTTGTACCACTTATGTTCCCCCACCCCCCCCCCTAGTTTGATGTTTCCGTTGCGCTTCGGCTTCGCGTTGCCTCGTAGCGTCGAGATTCGCTGCCGCGTTGCCGTTTACGTTCAGCTTCGCGAGCGTCCATAGCTCTGTTGCGAAGTAGGTGCAACGGGAGCGAGCGCGCGCCCCACTATTACAAGCGCACAGCTCTGGCGGAGAGAGAAACGGGAGAGGAAAACGAGCGGAGTCATGGCTGCCGCCACCTCCTCCACACCACCCTCCCCGCGCTCACGCAACGAGAGGGGGGAGAGTTGGCGCATGCGCAGTGGGGCTCGGACGCGTGAGGAAGGACGACAGAGCCCCGAGCAAAAGCTGCTTTGCATCTAAAAGGAATTATATTTTTAATTTGATGTTCAAAATCGTGAAATAATGACCGCTACGGCACCCAACAGCGATATGGTAAATCTAGTAGTAGACAAGAAATCCTCGTAGGTAGACTCATTTTGCATAAAAACAAACATCGTAGAGCATGTAGCGCGAAAATTACGGGGACACAAGGAAGCAACATAAACACGAGACGAGCGCTAACTTCAAACTGAAATGTATTCTCAGAATCCACGCCTATTTACAAACCAGCAGAGATCAAAACAGCACATCGTCACCCAAGAACGTACATCGTAATCCACAATGAATAGTGGGCATCTTTGATCTGCTCTTACACCAAAAATGATACGCAAAAAATATATAACGCAGCCAGATAAGCTAAAAATTGAACGCGAGCGATTCAAGTACACGTGCGCAAACTAGAGACTTTTTATCGCGCGGAAAGCGTAGGTGCCAGGTTAGTTGTAAGAACGCTAACTGACAAGGGTGTAGGCTCAAGGAGGCTGGCTGACAGAATCGAGATCGTTCTTTTAATCAAAAACGCTTCCACGATCTCTCTGGACACCTTATTACGGTTTCGGTACACCACTGTTGTGTCAGTTAAAAGCGCGCTGGCAGCCGCACTGCCGACAATGCATCGCGAGATGCGAGTATGGTGAACCTTTGAGAGAGCTGAAATGCTCTCTGAGCCTAATGTTCAATACCTGCCGTCTGGCCAATGTATTTACGTCCGCATGAAAAAGGAATGCAATAAACAACATTGCAGGTGCAAGAAACAAACGCATACCGTGCTTAATGTACAAGTAGCCTTTTGGGGTCCTCCTTACTGCACATGCGCCTCTGCAATCTTGGACAATGCACCCACCTTGTTTTTGCGGTGAAAACAATGTCAACATCATGACGCGACGCCACCTTTTTTCACGCGATGAGATAGCCCGTGGATGTATGGTATGACCGCGAAAATGTTTTTTTGCCTAACGTACGTGCCTTTGGTGCACGCACTGCTCCTGCTTTTACGACCTTTAAACATTGAAGCTGGCAGCAGTAATGACGCTTCTGGGTACCCAGCTTTCCGAAGCTTGCTAACCTGCCTTCATTTCGCGGTCATACCATACATCCACGGGCTATCTCATCGCGTGAAAAAAGTGGCGTCGCGTCATGATGTTGACATTGTTTTCCACCGCAAAAAACGGTTGGTGCCATTTGTCCAAGATTGCAGAGGCGCATGTGCAGTAAGGAGGACCCCAAAAAGGCTACTTGTACCATTAAGCACGGTATGTGTTTTGTTTCTTGCACCTGCAATTTGTTTATTGCATTCCTTTTTCATGCGGACGTAAATACATTGGCCAGACGGGCAGGTATTTGAACATTAGGCTCAGAGAGCATTTCAGCTCTCTCAAAGGTTCACCATACTCGCATCGCGATGCATTGTCGGCAGTGCGGCTGCCAGCCGCTTTTAACTGACACAACAGTGGTGTACCGAACCGTAATAAGGTGTCCAGAGAGATCGTGGAAGCGTTTTTGATTAAAAAGAACGATCTCGATTGTGTCAGCCAGCCTTCCTTGAGCCTACACCCTTGTGAGTTAGCGTTCCTTACAACTAACCTGGCACCTACGCTTTCCGCGCGATAAAAAGTCTCTAGTTTGAGCACGTGTACTTGAATCGCTCGCGTTCAATTTTTAGCTTATCTTGGCTGCGTTATAATTTTTGCTTGTATCATTTTTGGTGTAAGAGCAGATCGAGATGTTGTCATACTATTCATTGTGGATTACGATGTACGTTCTTGGGTGACGATGTGCTGTTTTGATCTCTGCTGGTTTGTAAATAGGCGTGGATTCTGAGAATACATTTCAGTTTGAAGTTAGCGCTCATCTCGTGTTTATGTTGCTTCCTTGTGTCCCCGTAATTTTCACGCTACATGCTCTACGATGAATTCTTACAAACTCGCCCAGATTTCCGTTCTCGAAAACAAACATGTATAACTTGAAATTGTAATTTACCCACTTGAGGCAGCTTTCGGTTGCGTCAGATAGTAATTTTTTGCTATTTTTTTCTCACGCATTCAAAAAGGCGCTCGGTGGCGCTGCTTGCAGCGCCGTCTTCGATTTCGTCGACTTCAACTCATGCCATACGGCCCTCCGCGCTGGTCGTACTGTGCCGCTGTATTGTTAGGATGTCTCATATGTGCTGCGCTGTGAAGACGTGCATTTATGGTATCTTTTTGATGACTCGAGTTGGCTTGGATTGCGGTATCAATGCTAACATAAATGCATATACTGGGATTACAGCAAGACAAGTGTTCCGTAATCGTATAATGAGGCTTCATTTACCCGCTGGCGCGCTGAAAAAGTGTTACATTCATTACATTCGTGTTCAGCGAAAATGATTCCTTCAGACACGCATTATGATTCACTGTCTGCAAACGCGTCAAATTCGCATGGCATGATTCGAAGGCACTCAGTATTACATTCCAGGAAAGAAAACGAACGAATGTGTTGCTTTGTGTGAGTTTGAGTAATTGATTTTAATTCGCGTGTAACTAATTATCTAATTATTCTGCCATCAGTCAGCTTCAATGCTTGCATAAAAAGAATCAACTAGGCCCGAAAAGCATGCACACCTTCTTTTTTGGTTGTATTCGTTTCGAGCGGAGAAAAAAAAAAAAAAAACTCTTGATGTTGGTCCTGGAACGCGGCACGTCGAACGATCGTCGAACACGGTGGTAGTGTCTCCAGCAAAGTGATCCTCTGCAGCAATACGCAGGATAGTGAAGTTAAATGACCGCTAGTTATCCAATCAGGAAGCGTGCACGAATGTGAACACTGAGTTTCAGGACATTTGAAGAAACACGTGGCGGGGGACGCGCCTCTGAAGTTCGTGTCCCCAAACGAGGACGCCGTGTCGCAAAGGGATAAAGTAATCCTACAGAAATCACATGTGCTTTCGGTTTTAAATTTTACCGGCACTACAGTCGTCATCGCGTCCACCAACCAGCGTTGTATGTTTCACGCCAATGGAAGAAGACCGAACGCAGATCGAAAAAGTCTGTTTTAAAAATTTCTACTCACTTTCCAGAGAAGCCGCTGCAAGTTTGGACACTTCAGACGATGCGCTTTCTATTGCAGTACAAAAGAAAAAAGCGATGAAGGACGGTACACAGTCCCTTTAACTTCGAATTTTTCCATTAAAAAAAGCGTTACGAACCGTTACGGAACATATTTTTTTTTTTTCGTTCCGGAACAGAAACGGAACGGAACTTTTTGCGGTGAAACAAGAATAAAACCGGAACGAAATGTATTTCCTTTCGGTTTGGCACCCTGGCTACGGGGCTCTTTGAGCTAGTGATTTATTCCTATCTAGTTGGCATGCTTCGTTGTAGACCTTGTTTAGAGCGTCTTGCGGGTACTTCTTCCTAACTAATGTTTCCTTTAGGTTGCTTAAGTGTTGAACGTTGTCACCGGTCGCTGCTACAGCTCCTTCTTATACGCCTCGCCTGTCCCCACAAATATCCCTTGTTTGCAGTGTCGCGAGTGATGACTAGTGTAACCTAGGTATTGCTGGCTGGTTTGCTGTAAATCAGCGTCTTGGTTTTCCTGCTTCAATAGATACCGTCGTGTCTAGGAGGTTATTTCACTGGAAGAATGGGGCATGGTAAATTTAATGCAAATAGTGTAGTGCTTTACAGCGGTCAATGGATGCGTTTAGTGCACTTACGCTATGTTCCCATTGATCAATATGTCGTCTATGTACGGAAAATAGGTGGAAGGCTTCACTGGACATGATTTCAACAGCTGTGATTCTAACTGTCCCATAAAAATGTTCGCGCAAAAGGGGTTCCCGTACTAGTGCCTCGTATACCTCGTGCACGAAGTACTAGAGGCAAGGCGTCAATCTTCTGTACAAGTGTCACAATGAGTCATCAGCGCTGCCTTCAATTGTCTGTGAAACACTTAACCAGGCCATTTCTTGGGGGTGCTATGCCGTTTATGCGCTGATGGTGCATTCCTAATAGCTCTGAGAGACAGTGCAAGAATGTAGATTCATATTGCCTGCCTCGGTCGGTAACCACTTCTTCTGGAACTCTAAATCACGATACCCAGATGTTAACCAAAGTGTTAGCGGTGGTTTGCAACTGTGATAATCGCTGATTGGTGCTGCTTTTGGCCACCTGTGAACCTGTCGACGATTGCGAGAAGGTAACGATATCATTTTGGAAGGAGGAACAAGTCCGACGATATCGTCGTCGTTTCTTCTCCCGTAACAATATCAATGTGTACCTTGAGGACGCGGTCGCCGGGAGTAGAATATTTGAACACTTCTGGTATGGTGTTGTGTTTTGCTTCGCTGAGAAGGCAGACATGCCCGTGGTTAATTACTCAGATCAGTGTTCATTCCAGGCTACACTTAGCCTTCACTGACGAGTTTCTGTAATGGTTTAATGCCAGGATGGGAAAAATAATGAAGATGTTGGAATATTTCTTCGTCTTAGTGCGAGCAGTACAAAAGGCCTCGGCGAGCCGCTCGAGATGTCGCACGCTAGGGTTAGGGTAGTGCCTGGTAGAGGGAGATTTTCCAACTGCAAACTCGTCGATGTACGCATGCGATGCAGTTCTTCATCGTGAAGCTGTTCGGCTGTCACCTGTGCATGTTTTATTCCTTCGACTCTGCCCAGTGCATCTGCCGCAATATTCATTGCGCCCTTGACGTGTATTGAAAGCTCAGCATTAGGGGAGCATCGCGTTTCGGACGCGTTAAGAGCGTTACTTCAGCCAGTGTCACCTTTATGTCAGAGAAAGCCTGCTCTGCGGCGTCTGTCCAGGTTTATTTTGACGCGGCTGATTTCGTGTGAGCCAGCTGGTTTGCCAGTGGTTTCATTGTTGTTGCACAAGAAGGCATGAAACGCCTGTACAAATTTACTAAACCAAGCAAACGTCGGAGTTGTCGGATCGAGTTTGGACGAGGGTAATTTACAGTGGCTTGAACCTTGGCAGGAAGGAGCTCGACTGCATCACTGTTTACAATATTGAAAGACAGCAGCACCGTCGGGGTCTCAAGGGCAGTTATTGGGCAGAGTTGCCTGACCAACCCTTCGAACGAAGAAGACGGTCACAGTGATGATGATTATGTACAGGCGAAGAGGGTGAACGACGAGTGTTGTGGATATTGTACTCACACTATGCCCAAAAGTCATGGTTGGTCCCTCTGTTATAGGAATCGGTATAACACGAAAGTAAAACGTGTCTTCACAGACGTAGTTGAGCGTTTGTTGCGCATTGTTTCGCCCTGAGGGCGAAATGATGGATGCTATACCAACAAGTTGTAATGTTACGCGAAGAACGGCAAGCAGCTCGAAACTTCCAACGCGTTGCTCAAGCAGAAAGGACGCACGGAACGAACATACACAGGATTTGCGCCAACTAATAACTGTCCCAGCTCGACAGTTAAAGCGCGTTGGTCAAATACAAAGGAGGACGCACGAAACGAACGCACAAGTATACACAGGATGAGCGCGAACTGTCACATTTGTAACTTATTTGTTTGTGAGCAGCGCGCTCTTTTCGCTAAAGCGGCCGCTGCAGTGAGCGAACTGACCTTCGTGCTCTCTGTAACTTGAACGCAAGCTTGCGGTGAGAGCGCAAGACGTACAAGATAAGCATGCGCGCAGGAGTGACCACGCCCTGTAGAGACACACGCTCATCTCAACGCGGGGGGCGACGACTTTTAAAGCGCGCTTTTCGAGCCCTTCTTGCCATCTCGCTAGTGATAACAAAAACACGCTGATGTACCCTGATCTCTGAGTACCGCCACTGGCAAACGGTGTACATAAATAGCACGCCGTTAGTGTGACAAAGAACGTGCCGTTTGTGGCGGAGTCGTTTCGCGCTGCGCGCTGGGGATCGAGCGGTCGGGAGTTCGATTCCAGGTGACGGAACTTTTTCTTTGCCATATGCTAGTCTTTATATTTTACAACGTCATATCCGTGACGGAAATGCGTCAGGGGAGCCGTGGTGGACCCCCGCATAAAACACTTTCGTGTTAAAAACGGCAGGGATGTCACACCGAACTGGCACTTCTCCGAGTTAGTCACAAGACCATGCTTTTGAAGTCAGTTGAAAAGCAAACGGAGATTTTGTTGATGAATTTCTGTTGGTGAGCTGGCTACCAGAATGCCATCTACGTAAACGCATACAAATGGTGACCCACGGACGACAGCTTCAATAAACCGCTGGAATGTCTGCGCAGCGTTCTTAAAAGCCAACTCCGGCGATTTTTCGAGATAAACGGATTTCAATAAAATTCGCTGGTTACGTTCCTTTTCACGTTCCCGTCATTGATGCCAAATTACAGGCTCGAGAGATACGCAGCTTCATTACAAATGAATTTTATTGGTTGCCCCGACTCTCTCCTGCTTGCTTCCCAGATTTATTGGTAACATTGTGAGCGTGACGTCATTTTCGGCAAACCGGAAGTAACGGAACCGAGGTATCACTACAGCGTCTGCTATCCACAAGACAACAATTTTGTGCGTTTGGCCAGCGCTTCGTTGGCTGGGCGTGCCGATTTCACTTCCTTGTGGGCGTGCGTGCGATAGGCAAGTGGTGTTGCCTTGTGGGCTGCACACGATTCCCCGTGTAATTACCTTGACAGTGATGAAACACTCGCACCTCACGATTATCCCGCGTCTTTATCTTAGAGTGTTTTAGCTAGCAGGGCCGGTTTACCGCAGGGAAAGTGCGGTAATACTGTACCGGCTGAAGAGTACGCATGCGTGAACATTACCGTACGGAGACACTTTCCGTAACGTATACAGGGTGCACCGTGACCGGGCGCGTGTTTGTATTATCCAGGGCGCTGAACGCATGGCAACGGCAGCGGCGCGCTATTGGCTGCGCGCACACAGGGACGACGCCGCGGACTTCCGCCTAGCAACGGCCGCCACGACGTGACGACGCGCTCTCTTTCTCGGGGTGCCTTTCGCGGGAATTTTCGCCTGTGGAATTTTCGTCGCCGCCTGTGCTTGTGAACTGCTACTACTCTCGCGTTGACCGAGGACGCCGTCGTCGCCGTAGGGTTCGACTGTGCTTTGTGCATTTTGTTTTGTTAGAACGGTGAACACGTTCGCCCGTGAACATTTTTGTTGTGGCCACTGTCTTTTGTGCCTTGGGCGCTGCCGCAAGACGCGATCGGCCGTTGTGTTCTACTTTGTTTTTTTTTTCTTTTTTGAACAGTGAACACGCTCGCCCTTGAATATCTGTGCTGTCTGCTGTGTCTTTCGAGCCCTCGCGTTGTCGCAAGACATGATCGTTGTTGTGTTGGACTGATTAATTTTACTTTAGTTTTTTAACGCTGAACACGCTTTCACTTGAATATATGTGTTGTCGCCAGTGTTTTTTGTGATCTCGCGTTGTCGCAAGACGTGATCGCCGTGGGTTCGAGTGTGCGTTGTGTTTTTTTATTATTTTTTTTGGCGGCAGTTTTTGCCAACGTATTTCGCATCCCTGCAACGCCGGTGTTGTACGGCTATGACCACGGAAAACAGCGCATGTGAGACGTCGGCGCGCCGCGCGATCGAATGCGTTAAAGACAATGATAGTTCATCGACTGACGTTGACGTGGTTCGGGTGAACATCACTGTTGAACAAGACGCCTGCAGCTGGGAAGAAGATTACGGCTTGAAGACAAACACATCGTGGGTTGTAGACTTCAAGAAGTCAACAGCAAGGTCAACAGCAATGCTTGCAGCGAGGAAGATGTGCGGGTCTCGGAATTTGTAGCAGCTAATGATAGCTGCGAAGGCGCTATTTTGTATACCTTGTCGGCCAGAGAGCATAGGTTCAGCTCCTACGATGTTGTCAAAACCATCTGTACCGTGGGTCGTAAACGCTGAATGAGCAGTTCCTTTAGCGTCCAAAGATGAGGCTCGAGCACCGAGAAGGGCGTGTATCTGCCTGAGGGGCTGTCATGGACGGCGATCTCCGAGCTCGGTCGAGAGCACTTGCAAACGCCTTTGCTTTTAAATTGCCGTGCGCTCAATGATTGCCTTCTTCAACGTCTCGTACGGCGTCTGGCTCAGTGGCGCAGATCGGATTCGAGCGCAATATCGTGGGGCAGGGCACCAGTTAAGTAGTCGTACTTTCTATGCTGTGTGAGATAACGTTAGATGCCCAAAACGGCTCTCTACTTGAATAAACCATAGGTCTGAACGCTCAGGCCATAACTGAGGCAGCCGCAGTGCGTAGTGGCCCATTGACGGGGGCGTGGACTCGGTTGAGTCGGTGTTTGGTAGTGACCCGGTGGGAACTTGTAGAGCGTTGTGTTCCATGGTCCGTAGTCACCACTGTAGCGGGAGGAAGAAGGAGGAGGATGCCGCTACTTTGACACACAAAAACAACTGCTTTATTCCGAAGCTTAAGCGGTCGCTTCTACTCGCACCTCCGCTGACCTCGTTATCGCCGCTGCGTTGGTGCGCCAGCACGCGACAGACGTGATACCTGCATTGGCGTCGAGGACCTAGCGTGGTGCCACCTACGTCGTGGCGTCACTCATAGGTTTGTGTCGTCTGCTGAAACGCCATTTGCTGCGCTTTTGCAACCACGCGTTTTTGTTGTGGGCACCGCGCGTGCCTTGTCTTGAAGCCCGTTACTTAAAGGAGCGGCATGACTTGATAATCCGGGCAAGCAAAACACGACTCGGTGCCCCCGGTGGCACCTGCGTGTCTAATTAGCATACTCCAATTGTGACCTAAAGCCCATACAGCTGACGCCATGGAGGACGATGCAAGTGACGCCGCGAAAGCTAAGCTGCTAATACATTATGAAATACTTATCCCGTAAGAATTCGCAGACTTCTTATAAAAACGAACGAGTAAACTTGCAACAACGAGGGAAACGTACCGCCGAAGAGTTATTCTACCGCGCGTTCAGTGCACAAGCAAAACAAAGGGCCCATTTCACCTCCACTGCTCTGTTTAGTTGTGCTCCCATTTGACTGACGATCATCGCCCTTCGTTTTTAGTTTTTGTTTACTACTGGTACGTTTACTTTACGCCTTGGCTTTTCGGCAATGTATCAATGTTAGATTTCAGCGCCTTTCATGCGAACTTAAAAGTGACAAAATGTTTACGCTTCGTGAGGACCTCGCCGAGAGATATATCTGAAACCCGGGCGCCTTTCTTTTTACTTATTCTTAAAATCAAAGCCAGGCTGTCATTCTCCAGCATCCATAATTTACCGCTCACGAGCACACGTCAGCTGTTGCTGAACATCTTAGCGGCGGCTGCGTACACGAAATCCTCGTCACGAAAGTGCTTGCTAGACCCGCGAGTTAGCCTTGGCGTGTTTTCCCATTTGCGGCTTTTCCAGCCGAGTGTCGCATTTTTTCCCTTTTTTTACATTAGGGATAACGATGAAAACTTTCAGCGGGATCTGTCGCATATGTGTGGCACTACGGCACTGAACTGCTGAAGCTCCTTGCACGCAACCTAGCACTGCTTGTACGGCGCTAATATCTCCAGCTGACCAAATTAAGCTTCGCGCTTTGAGAATTTAACGTCGCCCACCGCATTTTCACCCAAACGTCGCGTTCCATAACTACGCAGCGAGGCAAACATGAACATCCTGTTTGCCTCGCACTGCATTCCAGAGCAGTGCGTTGCTAATATCGAGGGATCTAATATGCACCTCAAGTGTCCTGATCCTATCCGGCCATTGGTTAATTAATATTGTGTGGAGAAGAAACTCAAACCAGTGATTTCAGATAAAAAGGGTATTTTGTAATTATGCCGGACAGTTTGTTCTCGGAAAAAGCATTAACAGCCATTACAAAGAACTTGAGGACGGTAAAACTTAAACCATCAGTAGTTAGGCAACGTGCTGTCAACCTTTTGTTAACACATAATCTTGTGAGAATAGCTTGTCATGTCAAGAAGGCTAAATCACTTACTTTAGAATTGTTTGTTTTTTTTTTTTGCAGCGAAAACGAATAAGAACGAGATTCCATTTCGAGCAATTGTTTCAGAGAAAGGCCCCTGGCAAGTCGCTGTATCTAGTTATTTGCAGAACTGCTTAACTTCGTTGAGTTTTCCAGACCCTTTTCGTACGCTTAATTCTCAGGCGCTAGTTCAGTTCCTCTCAGAGGAGAACCCCGGGTGTTATAAAGCTTTTAGTATGGATATTGAAGACCTTTATTAATCCTTGCCGCATGAGGATTGTTAAAATGTGTTAATGAATGTATTAACCAACAAGGTCACGAGACCGTTTTCACCGATAAATGTGGTGTTTCTACCGGGGCTTTTCTAGAAATTCTTCCCATGTATTTAAAGTCGACGTTGGTAGATTGGAAGGAAGGCGTTTATGTGCAGAAATCAGGGATATGTATTGGTTCTAAGGTTGCTCCGGTTCTTAGTGACTTATACCTCAGCAAGATTGCCAAACTTTTGAAAGGTGCCTTAGGTAATTCTGTCATTAAGGTTTTTCGTTATGTGGACGATTGCTTGATTTTTTTATTGTGGTGATGGCTTTGAAAACGTGGTAACCTCGTTCATCAGCAACCATAGTGCGATAAAGAACACGGGACAAGGAAGTGACCAGGACAAGCGCTCACTATCAACAAAGGTTTTTATTGCAGAAACAGAGCATATGTAAGCACCCTTTGAAGCTGCAATAATGAAATGAAAGAAGGCGATAGACACGTGTCTATGCCACGAATTCATGCTCTTCACATATAAAGGGACAGACGGAATGCTGACACATCTGTTACCTGCCCTGGCTATCTCTGACGCCTCTACGATTTCTCTGGTCGTTTTGTCACGGTGCCGATACAGAACAACTGTCTGATTGAACAGTGGAGCGCACTGTGGCTTCGCGCCACACTTCTTACAATGGGCGTCAAGGTGTCCGTCAATGGCAGTCTTCCTGATTTTGTTGTTGTGCTCGAGCATGCGAACAATGAGGCATCTGCCAGTCTGGCCTACGTAATGCCTTCCACATGAAAGAGGAATGTTGTAGACGACGCCTCTTGTGCATGAGACGTAAGCGTTTTTGTGTCTGATGGAGCAAACACGTTTCCGCTTCATTGTTGGACAACTCAATTTACACAAATTTAAAAGCTTGTTAGGTGCCGAAAACACAACCTTTACCCCAGAACACTGCCCGACCTTTAAATTGTGCAGTGATTCCACTCCTGCGCCAACTGCGCCAAAGTGCGCCAAATTGTATTTACTGCGCCATCCTGATAATATCGACGAAAATTGCGCCAAACTGCGCCAAAGTCTCGGGTTTGGGGGCGTCTATCACCGGCAATCGCACGGCCGGCGCGTCAGAACATGTGCAGCTTGAGCTTGGGGCTGCCAAAGTCACAACCATGGACCAAGAATTATTCCGCTGAATAAATAGCGCTCGCGCGTGCGTCCCGAATAAGCCACGATGCCATGCACGGTGCCGACGCAGCGTCTGTTCTGCAAGTCTGCTCGACAGCAAAAACGCGCTCTCCGCAGAGGCTCGTGACGTCTAGGCCACTCGGTAGCGAGAAAGTGCGACGGCGATTCATCGGCGGACGTCGTCTGTTCTAGAAACGCTGCTGATAGCTCGTTTCAAGCGTCGCACGACACGTAAGGCAAGCAATGTTCAGTAATAACTACATGTGTGCTGCTGAAATGTCTGTCACTTCTGTTTCCGGACATCGCGGAATGAAATCTGGGATCGCTAGCAGTATATATATATGGAACAATATCGAATTTTCCTTGCTTCGCGTTATGGAAGAGCACGCGAACGGTGGAAACGCGTTCACACTTTTCCTCAGATATACTTTATCCATGGATCTTCATTCGGAAGAGCTTTTTCGTAATTGATTATACCAGCACGTCCGAGTTTAATAACTCTGCGGTAAATACCCCCTGAAAGCCCCTGCCCTTTCGAGCTCACGTGCTAGGGTTCCAATTCGAATTTTTTGCTTGCTTTTTAAAAAAACGCCAGGCCTGCACTGAAACCGCAGCACAGTCACAGCGAAAGCTGGAAGAGCGGCGTTTCTAGAGCCCATTAAGCTCTCTTGGGTACCCATGAAGTACACTAGAAAGGTATCCACTACGCCATAAATCACAATTTTTGTGATGTTGGGAAGCACCTACTAAGCCATTATTTGTCATTCGGCGGAGAAGCGAGGCACCAGCTACACGTCTGTAAGGCATTATGTGCACTTTGTTGACGCGACGACTGATCACGATGAAGAATTATGGCTCAGCCCTTTGTAATGGGTTGGAATCTTTAAACGGCCCACCAGTTATGTAATTTGCATTGGGTGACGCCCAGTCGCTATTTCCCTCTCCCGTCATGCTGTATAACATACGTTGACGTGAGAGAGAGACGGGGGCGGGGGGCGAAGAACTTTACGGAGACCACGAGGAAATGGATCATGCGCTTATGGGCTTCGTTGCCAACCAATACAAGTGCACTTGCGAGGAACCCACTACGCTATAAATCATTGTAATTTTACTGAGACCACGAGGAAATGGATCATGCGCTTATGGGCTTCCTTGGAAACCAATACAAGTGCACTTGCGAGGAACCCACTACGCTATAAATCACTGTAATTTTTGAGAAGTAGGGCAGCAGGCACTGTGCCATTTTTCGTCATTCTACGGAGAGCGTTGGTACCTGCTATACGCATGTAAGACATTATGCGCACTTTGTTGATGCTGTGCCTGATGACGATGAAGAATTATGGCAGAGTCCTTTGTAATGGGTTGGAAGCATTCAACAACCTACTCGTTGCGCAATTCGCATTGTGTGACGCCTGGTTACAGAATTCGCGTTGTGCGACGATTGGTGCTTATTTCACTCTTCTACCACGCTATATTGCATATGCTAATGTGGTTCGTTCCCGACATGAAGCCTGTAGAGGACCTTTTTGCAAAGCAATTTCAAGCACCGGCATGGCTCAGAGGTTGAATACTGGGCTCCCACGCAGAGGGCCCAGGTTCGAACCTCGTTCCATCCTGGAATTTTTTTCTTGTTTCGTTTTTTTTTTCTTATTTCGAGCGATACTGGTTACGGACACCGGCGGCGGCGGCGGCGGCGGCAGCGGCAGCGGACAACTACGGCGCCAAAAACGGCGGGTGAAATGATCTCATAACAGCTTTCGCTGTAAAATGTCATCTCATTAATAAAAGCATATATCCTGGTCGGAGCAGCCGCAAATACGCAGCTGTCAGCAGCGGGCCCGTCGCTGACGGCCCACAGTGAAGCGGCTACGCATATGTTACACGTCCGCCCCTCGCTTTCGGAGGTCAATAGCTGACGGGTAAAAAAACTCAGTTTTGCTTAAGGGCGAAGCAATGAATGCGATACCAACAAATTGTATTGTTAAACGAAGTAAGGCTAGTAGCTAACTCTTTTGGATTCGATCTCGCGTAACTCAACAAAACACTGGTTTAAGGGAATATGGCCGCTGCAGGAACCGAAGCGTTTTCTTGCTCTGAGTTCTTTAAACACGAAGTAAGCGTTGAGAGCACAGCAAGTTTACGAGCCGTTTCCTGATGCCTCGAGATGGCGCGCGCGCAAGCGACTGCGCCCTTCCAACGATGCCGTCCCCTCGCCCCCCCCCCCGCTCCCCTGGCGTCCTTTCATGCTCCTTACGAAAGACGGGCGGGGCGTTTCCTCTCTGTTTGATGAGCAATCGACGGCAGGCCCGCACGCGGGAAGCTGTTATCTCATGCGCTGTCCGTGCGACGGAGACAGACGGCCGGCTAGCTTAATCTCCGCTTCAGCCGCGTTCGTCGCCAGCGCTCGCGAGCTTTTACCCGCGGCTGGAATGCGCGTGGCGATGTTAATAATCTTGTCTTTATACAGAAAATTACGGCAATGGCGACGGCAAAAATCCGCGGAGAGCGTCCATATAATTGTTATCACAATAAACATTTTAAAAATAGTTGAGGAGCCATTTCACTCTGTGAAGTGGATGATAAGCGAAGCTGTTTCGCGCATGGCAAGGAGGTGACATGGTGGAGGACAGTTTGGTATGTAAGGCCAGGTTGTTAACGTTCAATACGCAATAATTATGCGAAAGCCTCAGATGCTTTATCAAACACGAAAATTGACCGTCGGCGGCGTCAATCGATTGATGCAAAAGTAATCATCATGTGTTGGCGTCATCATCACGTCATAGATCGTCAAAACTTGTGACGTCATCATGGCGACATATATCGTGATGTCACGTGATGACGCCATCACGACATCGTCGCTTTACACTGCTTCCGTAATCGGTGCGCTGATCATGGAGCTAGCGCAAAACCAGGTGAGGTGCAGAAAGCTTGTAGAGAGGGAGGGGGAGAATCAACCCGTCGATCGAGAAGAAAAATAACCTGGCTTTCGCCTTGGAGTTTTCTTAGGGGAATGCATTAGGGACAGTGTGGCTCTTTGGCATTGATGCACTGCTGTACATCACGGCGTTTGTCTACAATGTCTGCTGATAACCACATAGATGTATTTAGAGTGTTATTTCATAAAGTGCAATTTTATTGATCTGGTATTCTGTTTATTTGCTAGTGTCGAAAATAATCGCCGAAGAGGTTAATTCAGAACACTCAACTGCATGAGCCCTTATTTTTTCATTAGCGAGTGAAGTATGAGTTCTCCTGTGATGATTTTTCCATGAGATTTGCAATGAATCGAAATATTTCTAGCCTTCATAAGAGCCCCATAGTAATATTCCGGTGCTTGAATGTTATTGCAATATGCTTCTTTAGTGCACTCCAGGATGTAAAATTCGCTGCTCCAGAGTGCTCCCAGATGCAAAATTATCTGCTCCAAAGTGCTCCAAAACGGAAATTTTGCTGCTCCAAAAATTGCTCCAAATCAGATGTCCTCGGTAGCATCACTGATTGTGAGACAATTTGTGAAGGTACGGGAATACAGCCACCTTTCCTTTGGCTCGATTTTCTTTTGCGTTTCTCTCAAGTCCCGCTCTTCACTCAGACGTGAGACAGACTTCCTTTTTCGATGCAGGCCCTCAGCGACTGAGACAATGACATGCCTCGGATAGCCTGCTGCCTCTAAACGTGCCACTTGTTTTTGGAGGCTTTCATCCACCAAGTGAAAGCACGAATTGCGGAGAGCGTTTGACAAAAAAGAAAGCACGATGTTTCTTTTTATAAGCTTTGAGTGCGCAGATGAGTACTCTAAGGACGGCTTGTTAGCTCTTGCTCCATAGACCCAACACACGTGCTCATCTTTAAAATACAGCCTCAAACCTAAAAACCTAATGCTGAGCTGTTCGGGAAATTCCGTGGTAAAACTGAGCGGCCTAAAACACTGATTAAAAGATGCGAAAATTCGCATGACGACGGGGTTGGTACAGTCCAAACATTGTACACGAGAGCCCACCACAGTTTCAAAAGCTGAGTTATCTAAAAAACTAAGAAATTATCTACGCACCTAAAAATCTTTAAAATGCTAAAATCACCCAGCCGCTCAGATAGAGCCTGATCACATCGAGCGAGGAACAGATCACGGTGCGATGCACGACCCGGTGCAAATACCCTGCTTTTGCAGGTAAATGTTGTTGTCAAAAGCTACAAAGGTTGACTTCAAGTAAAAAGATAAAAGTTCTAAAAAAACCCGCCTCACACACGCCACAAGCAAGTCTCCGCAAGTCGTGCTAATTTGAATTAAATGGAGAAGGGCTGAACTTTACTAAAGAGTTGCCTCAGAATAATGGAATACAATTTCTAGAAATTTCCTTAACGTTTCAGAAGAACCCCGTGTGCTGGCAGTATGCTCCTAGATCTTCGAAACCGCTGTTAAATTTTTCGTCGAAGCACTCGAAGGTTGTAAAAAACGGTATCGCCATTTCTTGCCTAAGCCTGCCCTTACCAAGTCGTGTGAGCACAAAATGAGTGATAGTTTTAACGCAGAGCTTACGCGTCTTTTAGATGGAGGTTATCCCGGTGATGCAGTGGCCGCTGTCGCTGAGCGTTTAAAGAAGTCGATTTATGTTAAGTTCGAGCATGGTTGCAGAAAGCGATAGGAAGAAACGTGTCGTAGCTATACCGTATATTCATTGCGTGTCTCACAGGCTAAAGAAAGTAGGAAGTAGATACGGCGTTAATGTTGTTTTCACGGCTGCCAATAAGCTAGGTAAGATATGTGCCGCTGTGCAAGGAAGAATGAGCGAGTAAAAGACAAGAAGTGATTTTCGAATAGGCAGCGCACAAAAGGGCAACGAATACGTACACAAAAAAGACGCAAACACAAGCGCTGTTGTTTGCGTCATTTTTGTGTACGTATTCGTTGCCCTTTTGTGCGCTGCCTATTCGAAAATCATGGCTCACCAACTAGCCCATCAGTACATTTTAAGACAAGAAGTGAACTGATATTTGTTTCGTAAACACACAAACAAATTCACTGATTGCCCTACAAGTGCGGTGTATACGGGTCCTTTCAGCTGCGGCCGCTTCTACGTAGGACAGATGGGCCGCTCCATTAACCAGATAATATTAGAACATAAAAGATCACTAACCGGAGGCTCACCTTCTAATCTAACGTTATATTGTCGGGAGTGTAAATGCACGCCACGATTCAATGAATGCGCAGTCTTGTACCGACATAGGAATGAAGAAACGCGTCTGATGATTGAGGCATGGCATATCGAGAATAGTGGTAGCGCATGCGTGAGCCAACCGTCGATTAACTTGCATAAAGATGAAATCAACTGCCTTAACAGTTATCTTTCGCGTAGGCCCCACCACGTGCCGGATTGATAGGTTCGCCTATTGCATGAGCATGCGCAGATAAGTTTTCGTGCCTTCTTTCTTTTCCGCCGTTGTGCGTCTATTCAGTTGTTAGTCGGCGTTTGTGGTGTCCTGACTTCTTTCTTGTGTCCGTGTTTGCACGCCCTGTCTTTTAGAATGAATACTAACCAACTAGCTCAGCTCTCTGTTATTCTAAGGAACATGCCATCTGTGACGTCGAAATGATCGCAGTGCCGGCCTCTCCAGTGGAGGCCCTCGCGGCCAATATGTGAAAAGCCACGATAGTTGTAATGCAATAGAGAATTTTAAATGTATGTATGTATGTATGTATGTATGTATGTATGTATGTATGTATGTATGTATGTATGTATGTATGTATGTATGTATGTATCGCAATGAACCAGACAGAGACAAAGCACTTTCGTCGGGAAAACTGTTCAAATCTGACTCTTCTTTTTCTACCTCTCCCCGCTGGTTGTCCCCGCGCGCCAGAGCCCCGGTGTCGATCTTCGTCATCACATTCGGCCATGACTGCAAAACGCGCGGAGACGTCGACAATATTTCAGATGGACGGTGCTGGTTGAATCGCGCTGGTTGGACCCAACCACGCGGCAACTAGGTCAGGAAATCCGCCAGAAATTTGTCCGGTGGGCGACACTGGCTGTTTTTTGGTGGTCGGCCCCGACTCCGCTTTAACATGGTTTGGTGGTCTGCTAGAAGTTTCTCTGGCGGGCGACACTGGCTGTGTCGCGGTGGACGATGACCTCGGCCACGCTGCGACTTTGTAGGGAAATCTTTCCCATTGGCCTGTCGGGCACGGAATTGGCAGTGTCGAACTACACTCTTTGAACAAAGGGAAGTGCCCCGACGCCCTTTGTGAGAGTTTTCGCTTGTCCTGCTGGGCACTCCTTTTTCCGGGGTGAAACAACTCCCTCTAGACAGGGAGTGATCCAACGAAGCTTAGAATAACAGAGAGCTGAGCTAGTTGGTATTCATTCTAAAAAGACAGGGCGTGCAAACCGTGTTTGCACGCCCTGTCTTTTTAGAATGAGTGATCCAGCGCCTCCTCATGGTGTACAGTACTCCGTCTGCGATAGAGTGAAAGCGCTCCTCCGAGGGAGTAAAGCTATCACGTTGAAACAGCTTTGAAATAAAATTAATCGAGCACAGAAAATGGCATATTCATACGCGCGCACATCCACGCAACCAAAACACGTAGGGCGCTACCAACCAAAACGGATACATTAAAACAGAACCTTCCCGCACTCCTAGGGAGAGATGTGAACGCAGGTGTGATGTTAGTGAGAGTTTCGCTACACTGTTAGTCAAATACTCGCTGGAATCCACGCCTGCAACCAGGAAAGCCGTTGAAATTACGGCCGCTGCTAGACAATTCATTATGCGACTCCGTAGGCGGCTCCCAGAGAAAGCAACACAATAACCTTGACGTGGCTTTTGCAGGATTTTAGCTCATATTTTTCCTGGCTAGGTACGGCCTGCAGCGCTTACGCGGGGCGTCATATCAATAGGCGTCCCTAAAGCAGTTGCGAAAAAAAAACTGAAAGTTTGGCACTCGAATGGCGTTTCACGGAATAATTTCTGTAATACTTATCTCTAGGTGTAATTAGAAAATGTACATCAATTTAAACACGCACATATGACAACACATACAAATCTCACACGACACAGGAATGGAACTCATGACCACAAGCACCGAAAGCAGACACTCTAGCCACTACGCCACAGAGCCGCCGCATGCTTCGTTGACTTTTCACAGCCTTATATATTTACAAAGTGGTTACGAGAGGGCAGAGCTTGCTATTTCTTTTCTTGCATCATCGGCGCGTGTTTGCGCGTGCATTAGGTTAGTAAATAGCTAGAGCGGCGCCATGAACTCACGAAGGCCACTGTTAGCACTTTCAGCTTCGACTTCCGTTCGTCGTTTGTACTGCCGCAAGAGAAATGATAAACGTGCGTTTTTGTAGCGTTAGCTACACTTGCTTAGCCGGAGCCGATTTCGCGTGGAGGGTCATGAGCCGTGCTGCGCACGCGCGAGGATCAGTGATGTCACACAGCTGGATAACCGGAGCTGGCATCTCACGCGCTCTCCGACACCGCCGCGCGCGGCTCGCCGCTGCTGGTCTGCGCGGCATTCGAGAAGATTGACGTCGTAGACAAAGTGGCGCCAGCGCGCGCGCAGCTATTCGCCTTCGCTGTGCAGTCAGGCCCGAGGCATGATGGCAGTTTGGCGTCCGGGCCATGGGGCGTCGCTACCGTCGAAACGATTGCAGCGAATCTGGTAGGGGTGGTAATTGAAGGCCTCAGTAAGCCTAATAAAAATAAAATAACGCGGCCACGGTAGTACGCAGTAGTAAACAAAGACGTGCTTCTGCATTAAACTATAACCACCGACGAGTATTACACGGCGAAGTTTTAAAGAAGTTTTGTAAACATGGCTGTGCGTGGCTCCGCTAGGTGCTGCCGCCATCACGCCTGCGCTTTAGCCTGCGCAGCGCACAAGCAGACGACGTGCAAGCACGAAAGCGCATAGAAACGCAAACTTTACCACCGCAGCGAGGACCAGCGATGTCTCACCTTTATTGCTCCGCGAAGTGGTGCGATTCCTCGGGGAATGAAGGCGAACACTTCTTCAGAATCCCTGCTGACCACAGGTATTTATACGTTCATTATTATATATTTCCCAAGATGTTCACAACGTTTTGATTTGACTAGCTGTCGTTGACCGTTATGATTTGAAACTGCTGAATGAACAGCTGATTTCCTTGCTGCTATTCGTTGCTGCGGCTATCTGTTTGAGAAATGGTTACGATAATAAGTTAATATTAGTGGGCGGGCTGCAGTTTGTGGCTCGACGCGGCGTCACCTCTCAAAAGCGGAGCTATTCGCTAGTTATAGTTGCTCACGTGAGTATATATGTGCGTGCCTCACTGCCTGACGTTACCTCAACTATCTTATGAAAGCTAATCAACTCGGATTAGCGTGTCATACAACCGTGTCTTCATAGTGTTTTGTTACGTGTTACTTTAACTTAATCGTGCTAGTAACATTAGTGGGATAGTTGTTGTGCTCGCTGCAGCTGTTTTTTTTTAGCGCTTTAAAGCGTGCGTATACATCACGTCCGTGTAGTTTATGGGTCGTGTTCGCAGCCGATGAAAGTATCGATCGCAAAGTTATTGCGGAGGCCCCAGTAGCTAACTTGGAACACTGCCCTCAGATTCGAATGTGTGCTGTGTTGCACAAGCGAAACCACCGCGTTCCTCATGTGTGTGTCTGTTTACGTACCGACCGCCTGCTCGGAGTTTTGTCGCCGTAAATTGTCCTCATTCTTCCCTTCGGCGCACCTTGCCGCGCTGCTCGACGAGAGACCTTGAACCAAACGTGATACCCATCTGCCCCTTTTCGCTCTCGGGAAGCTCCCGGAAACAGTTTCGCTTATCTCTTCATTACTCCCTCGTGATGCTTCCAACGGGCGAAGGCATGGCCAAGCTCGGTTTTCGATGTTCGTGAAACAGGCAGCGCTTATCGCGCGGGGCCACTTTTTTAGGGGCGAAGCTCCTTAAGGCGGCACCCGTTCGTCCTTCGTAGTCGTAGTAGTCGTAGTGCGTAACCAGTCGTAACGCTAGTACCAGATCTTGACCTCCAAGGTGGTGCCGGTGGGAGATTTTTCCTGTGCGTTGTTGAACAATAAAAAATTCGCAGCGTGCGCGTTAACTAAAAGCAGAATTCTTCCGTCTCTCATTCCCCATTAGCAGCCATTGGCATGTTCCAGTAGGAAACGTTAGTAGAAGTAGAAGTGTAAGTGTTAGCTAAAAGCCGACTTCTTCTGTCTCTCATTCCTATTAGCAGCCATTGTTTACCTCCAAGGTAGTGCCTGGTGAGATTTCTCCTGTGCGTGATTAAACAATAAAAATTTTGTTCAAAACGCCGTTGATTGATGAAATAAACCAACGAAAGACGCCAGATGTTTTCTAAAAGCAAAACGAAAGAACGCCAGATGTTTCTAAAGCAAAACGAAAAGACGCCAGCTGCTTAACGAAAGACGCCAGGTGTTTTCTAAAGCAATGGTTTTCTAAACAATGAAAATTCACAGCGTACATGTAAAATTAGTGAGCTGCAAGTCGTCATAACTCATCGAACCTTTAGTATAAACGCGCCCGATCTCACGTCGGTGATGATGTACTGGGAAGAATTCACGGAAGATTCACGGTTTACCGATGAACCTCCGCAGCTTCGCCCACTCATCATCATTCACTCCGTGGATGTGCTGTTTCCCTCTCTTATCTGGGCCCATCCCCACCGCCGCCCTTTCACTTTTCTGTATTATTTTTTTTTCAATGCGCTGTTTCCGCTTAGCGTTTACACACCATAATTCCTTATAAGCTTACAATATAAAAGCAGTGGAAAAACAAGAACTCGATCGAGTTGTGTTTCGTATATCAAGTTTTAATTCAGAGAATATTGTTGGGATATGTAATTATCTGTAATTTTAATTTAGTGGAGATTAAAACCAAGCACATTTATTATGCTTAGTGCCATGCCTTTAAAAGCTTGCAAGTGTATTTACTCTACTAGCTGTTTTTTCACCGTAGGGTGACTAAGTTCGAGTACTTTAACTGCAGACAACCAGTTTACTGCAAGCGAGTTGCCGTCCCCGCTGCTGAGACTGCCCCCCTAGAGTGGAAGGTAGGTGTACCGAACAAGGAGCTGTTTCACCTTTCTGCTTGGAATGAAAGGGTACAGAATATTTGGTTGGTGGTGCCACTGTAATACTGCACGAATAGCTTGCAAAAAATATAAACCCACAGTGATACTATTTTGTATTCTACACCTGCACACTCGAGCAGATTGTTCTCTGAAATTGGAACAGTACGTAGAAATGCCACAGCTCTTTTTTAATTACCAGTGCCATGAGAACAATTGCTGTATGTAAACCTTAAATGCAGGAAATGTACTCTAGGGGGAAAAAATGTTAGCTTGCGCTCATAGAGTAGCGTTTTGCATGCTCTCCAGTAAGAATGTCTGAGTGCACTGTTTACATGGTATGGATGAACTGATAGCATGCTGCACAAACGCAAAATGAAGAAACAGGGAGATAGAGCAGCGAAAATGGCTTTTGGCATCTCACAGTATAAACAGTCTGTACTCTGTCCTGTTCCCGTGCTTACTCCTCTAGTGTTTGTGGAGCTCGTTATGAGTTCACAACAAACCAACCTCCCTGCAAGAAAGCTTTGTTGCGTGGTATAAATATCTTTTATCTTTGTACATCAATGCATAGACTCAGTGCTTTCTTTGTTGAGCTCTGTCCATAGTGATGAAAACACTGAGTAGTTTTTCTCAGGCACATTTGAAAATTTCTCCACAAGGCTGTTGCTCAGTATTCACACGTGCAATGCAAAGTGAGATTATTAAAATACCTGCTTGAAAGCCTTTTATAGCATTTTTATTTATTTTTCAACAGCCGCTTCGCCAAGCACACCCACAAGAAGGTCCACACCACCGTCACAGGTTTCACGAAGTGATGGTAAGTGGAAAAAGTGAGAGAGAGAATTATTGCAAAGTACACATCCGGCATCTGTATAAAGAAATATGGAACAGTAGTCTTGATGTTTTCCTGATAGATATGGACACCTAAGCCTGTGTAATATTGTCACAACCTATAATGTTGAAAAAACCATGCATATAGTTCAGGGCCTGCACCCAGTGATTTAGTTCACACAATTATTTATATTTCAAATATAAGGTGGGTGCAGTTGGACCTACAAGGTCCACACTGAAAATTGTGCTGTCCGATTTGTTGTGATGAGTGTAGCTCTGCGAGATAGGCCAGCGGAATATGATGCACAAGGTGTGCATTCTTGTAAATGTGGCTTATGTAGCCCGGATAGCTATTTATGAGATGAATAATTCAAACTCCTCCACTTTGTAAATGTCATTGCCTCTGTTCAGCATTTCATGAAATGTTCATTTTTGCAATGCTTTCTGTGATATTTTGGTCATGGATGATTCCTTGAAGATAAAATGCTTGGAATGTAAAAATCAATTATGGTTCCTCTCTCAGTCGCAGAACACATCGCTTCCAACGAAAAATGACATGGCAGCACATAGTGATCCGTATATTAGTAGCCCTGTGATTGCATCCTGATAGCTTACTCGCAATTTTTTTTCTTTCTCTACAAGACTGATGAAAGCCTATAAGATATTCGCATTCTTCCTAAGAAAGATATTCGCATTCTTCCATGTCTTCTTTTTTTTCAGCTGAGCCTGGTCCGAGCGGCCACCAATTTTCTAAGGAGGGCAGCAGCGCGGAGCACACGCAAGAAACGCCAAAAAGTGGGCGAAGAAAACGCAGCTCTGTGCACACCCCTCGCACCACAAAGAAGCTGCTAACACTTCACTCACGAAGTGAAAGGTACCGCAAGGCACTCGGTCGTATGAATAAAAGGCACGAGGCGAGGCGCGTAACGCAGCAGGAGGCTTTAAACAAGCTTGAACCGGATTTGCCAAAGGACCTTCTTGAACTGCTTAAAGCACAAATCAGGCTTGGTAAATTTCCAAATAAAAAAAAACATTGGTCCAAACGGATGAAACAATTTACTCTCAATTTGTTCTTTAATTCTCCAAAGGCCTCCGCTTCCTCAGAGAAATGCTTCACTTGCCACATGTGCGGACACTCAGGCGCTGGCTGGCAGACATCCCAATGACACGTGGTATCGTTCCAGGTGCCATGGATGCAATAGAATCAATCATTAAAGATTGGCCTCTGCAAGACAAAGCATGCTGTCTTTTATTCGATGAAATAGCCTTGAAAAGACATTTGATGTACGATCAATCAAACGATATAGTGATTGGCTACACATATGATGGAAACACAAGGACTTCTCGTATGGCAAATACAGCAGTTGTAATGGCTGTGTCTGGTATATCGAAAATTTGAATGCAGCCAGTAGCCTTTGCAGTTTCCTGCAATGCAACGTCAGCCCTTGCAATGCACAAGCTGCTATCATATGTAATTATGCAGCTTGAAAAAAAGGGTCTTTTGGTAAATGGGTCATCTGTGATCAAGGGTCAAACAATGTCAGCTTGTCAAGAATGCTGATCCATTCTCTCCATGAACCATGTTTTACTGTCAACAACTGCAAACTATACTTCATGTTTGACATCTCACACCTGATAATATGCACGCGAAATAATTTGAGAAAACACAAGCTCACGATTGGCTCCAAGGTTGTTGACTGGGCGTACATTGAAACCTTTTACAAAAATACTCGCAACATAGATCACGCCTCTAACACACCAACTGGACATCTAAAAACAAGATTGGCAAAGAAGCTGAAAGAGCAACATATCTGCAGGACGCCCTTTGCTGAAATAAGAGTAAAGTATGCCACACAAGTATTTTGTGAATCTGTCTCTGTGGCACTCCTCACTCTCATTGCCATTCAAGAGCTTCCTGTTGATGCTAAATTTACAGTTCAGTTCACAGAAAGAATGGATAAGCTTCTTGACAGCCTGAACAGTTCGACCCTAAAAAAATCAGGATGACAAGTTGCGGTATGCAATGACTGATGGGGTCAGAACACCATGCTTCCCTTGAGTCATGCATCAGTTGGATTGCCCAATGGCACTTTGCTAGTCCTCGGGACAAGCAGCCACACACTGTTAAAGGTTGGCAGATTGCAATCCAAGCCTTGTTGTTGCTGTGGGCTGATTTAAAAGAGGACTTTGATTTCACTCATCTTTTCACACGTTAATTGCAGCAAGATCCCCTAGAAAACTTTTTTGGAATCATTCATCAAAAACATGGCTGCAATGAGACACCAAATGTGTACCAATTCGTGACGGCTCTAAAAAATGTTTGGATTGGCAAGCTCTTCAAGCTTTCTCAAGGAAACTGTGAGGTGACAACAATTGCTTTCCTCACCAACTTGGAGAGTGCATCTGCATTGTTGTCACCTAGCAGCACACCAACCATAAGCCACAGCACAAAGCAGGCCTCTGATTCATTCGATCTGCAGGCATCTTCACAAGATGCCACTGACATGGTATATGAAAATGTTGTGTACCATGTCGCTGGTACTCTTGTGAAGAGCTTTTTTGAACTGAGGACTAGTGAGTGTACATGCGAGAGAACACTCCTTAAAGCGGATGGTGGCTCTCTCCATGGACAACACCAATTCTTTGCACTACTCAAGGAAAGTGGTGTACCCGAGAAACTCCTCGGTTCCATTGCAGCAACCTCTGAATCATGTCTGAATTACATAAAGGAATTGGATTTGGCCTTCAGACATGAAATCAATTATTGTGCACATTTTTCTAATGTGTGCAAAAATCTCGTGGATGCCAATCCGGCAAGTTATTTTCTGTTCAGGTGGCTGCACTGAGAAGTTTCTTAAAATATTCTGCCGCACAAGGCTACATTGGCACATTACATTTATAAACAGGAACAAACAAGAAACAAAGTCAAGCCACAGTGCTGCTGCCAGGAAAAAACGTAAAGTAGCAGGCTAAATTTATCCTGTGCCTTTCTAGAACATGATTATGTAAATTAGATTTCTAGTGGAGCTTTCTGCACCCATTTCCTATCCAATTTTTAGATGTGTTGCACTACTTCTTTTTTATGTATATATGTACATATTTTTATGTATGTATGTATATTTTATGTATATATTTATATACGTGTATTTTTAATTATGCTATGGTTGTATGTAATGCATTGACTACTTTTGCTCCTGCTGCGTTACTTTTGTATTATACAAGTTTAACCGGCTAACTTTTGTATTTTTTTTTGAAGCCTTGTGTGCCCTTATCAGCATGAGTATTATGACCAGAGGTTCTGGATTGCTTTAGTATTGGGAAACGCCAACACTTCCCAAAAAACACTGGAAAACCCTGCTCGTTCTGCTTTCTTTCTGTTTGCTTGACATGGTTTGGAAGGCAATCAAACATCCAGCCTCCCAAAAAATGCCAGAATGTATATAATACTGACTGGTTTTACACTGAAGCAGTCCTTATAAACAGTAACAGTGTGATTAATTCACAATGAACGTTGCAAAAATAGGTTGATTAATAAAAAATGTAGGGGTTTTATGTCCAAAAACCATGATACGAATATTAGGCATGCAGTAGTGAAGTGCTTCAGATATTTTGAGCACCTGGGTTTTTTTTTTAACGTGCACCATATCTAGGCTGATGGGCCTCAAGCATATTGCATCCATTGATATGCAGCCGGGATTCAATCCCACTACGTTCGGGCCAGCAGTTGATGACATCTGGGGTTTAACGTCCCAAAACCACGATATGATTATGAGAGACGCCGTAGTGGAGGGCTCCGGAAATTTCGACCACCTGGGGTTCTTTAACGTGCACCTAAATCTAAGTACACGGGCCTCGAACATTTTCGCCTCCATCGAAAATGCAGCCGCCGCGGCCGGGATTCGATCCCGCGACCTTCGGGTCAGCAGTCGAGCGCCATAACCACTAGACCACCGTGGCGGGGGGGCCAGCAGTTGAGCACCGTAACCACTAGACCACTGCGACGGGCCATGAAGGTTGAAGCATGCATGGATTCAGGTGCTCACAAAATCCAAAAGATTTTCAGCACCCAGGGACCCTGTCACTTTTCAATTACAAACCTCTGGTCATGACTGTTGTGTCACTGCACAGAACTGATGGTGTCAGCTATTCACAGGCATAAAAGATACATTGATGAAGTGCTCAGCTCTGTGAGGATTTCAGAGGGGTGTGTGCAGAAGCTGCGGCTCGGTTGACATGCATGTTATTTTGACTCACTGAAACTATTCACAATGTACTGTTTGTGTAGAGCAACTGTGTTTCTTGTTTAACTAAACTTTGCAAACTGTGACATTCCACTTCCTGAACCAACGAATGACAAGGGATGCAGTTCTAGTTGGTGACACATTGTGATGAAAATATGCAGCGTGCCCCATCTGCAATTTTAGTACTGCTCAGAAAATCTTCTGACACTGTGATGGATTCAACATGATACCTGGTAGAAAAATAATAGGGAAACTGCGTTCAACTTTGCACTTTGCTCTACTTATTTCTTTGATAATATGCTTTTATTCGTGCATATTTCATGTTACATTGAGTATTTCGCACAACTTCGAACTTAGCTAATGACCTGTGATCATTCCTGTTGTGCACCTGTCACAACCACAATATTTCCACAAGTTTCAAAGGTCACTTCTGCAACCGAGTCTAGACCACTCTTTGTTGCATTTTTCTCCCTTTATTACTTGAAAATTAAAGCATTGCGCATCCTGTTCACATCACGTTAGCTTGCCTGCAACACATTTACCTGGAGGAAAACATGATCAGGGATAGCTGAGCCAAATGGTAGATTTGTCTCGCTGCTTTTACAAAATAATATGCTGTAGCACTGCAGCATATTATGACGTTGATCTACTTATGTTCCATGGGTTCGTCCACATGAGCCAAAATGTATGACTGTAAGGTGCACTTTCTGTGTACATATATGCAAAAGTATGTGTGTGTGTATATATGCAAAATGCAGTGACACAACGCAGGGAAAAAAAGTACAGGAAAAGATGTTTTTCCTGTACCCCTTGTTTTCTTCGGCTTCCGGTGCGTCATGATCTTTCGCACAGTATGAACCAAGCATTCGAACAACTTGTTTTGTTATGATATATTTGAACGCGCGGAAATGTTTCGCTTCATGCTGTTAATCATAATCTACAATTCGTATGTGTACACTTATTTATGCTGATGTGCTTAGTCTTTATATGCTTAGCCTGCTTATGTAATTGTATTATGCGCTTTCGTATCCTATTTATATTGTACGCGTGCTCGCTGTACGCATTCCTGTATTCAGGTTTTACCACAGCAGTATTTCGAATATTTTTCGTTTTCTTTTGTGGTTATTACTGATATTATGCCCAAATATTGCCTAAACGTGCAGCAATTGATGTTTCCTTCAATAAAATGTCATGTGAAGAAAGTTATATGCACTTTTCGCTTCTCGAGAGAGCGCCGAAAGCGGCTGCAATGTAGCCGCGACGGCGCCGCTCGCCACCATTCGCCATGCTACCATAGAGGCTACAACGAAGCAGAAAAACAACTACACACAATACGTACGTACATCGGCAATAAAGAGGGAAGACAGTGCAGTAGCAATTAGTGCGCAAATGCTCGAACCGACGTCGCGGCCGCGGGGCCGGCGGCACCACGAGCAAGCGAGCGACCGCAGACGGGCGCGGCCATATTGGATTTTTTTCCTTTCGGATTGACTCGCCTCCAGCAGATTTTAGAAATCCAGTCAAGTACCACCGCTCACAGGCACCGCTACCGTCGCCGGAAGCGGAAAAACGTCCCCATTGGCCCTATGGGTATGTCACTCCACTGGTGCAGTCGCCGTCTGACACTGCGCCGGGGCCGCTTGATAGCGCCTCTGACTGGCGTTTGCAGGTGGGTAACGCCATGGAGAAGGAGAGCGCAAATGCTGCTCCACGGCGCAGAAGAGCCGAGATGCTTATCTCATCGGATCCCGAAGTAGTTGCCTGGCAGTTAGCGGTTACTGTGTTGGGGCCATAGAGACGGCAGCGTGTTACTTCACTGACCACCGAGCAGTCTTTGTGGCAATAGAGAAGCAACCTGACGTGGAGCAAAAATAAATATGCATGTGCCACATAATACGTATACCGTGTGTGTGTCACTGGAGCAGCAGTAAGCATGACAATGAAGCTAATCCTAGATAATCTGGAAAGCTATGAATAATCAGCTGAACCTTTGCTAACGCTACGTATATCCTGGCATAGCCGAGCTAAGCCACTGCAATTTTTTTGTGTGTTCGCCATACATCGTGAATGTTTCGCTCGCCCAAAAATTTACTGATACCATCGTGACAAGTACCTTCACGTAGCGAAACTCACGTATGTGTACTCTACGAGCGTGTGCTGTTGAGCAGTTTTGGTTATTTTTGCCGCGAGCTGCAAGTGTCTGTTAATAGACACTTGCAATTGTAACAGACACAATTGTGCGTTCTCAGCTGTTGGAATACCATCGCCTGTCGCATATTTTTGTTACATACGTCGATTTCAGAGTTGCAAGGGCATTTTAGCGTGCACCTATGCAAGCATGTGCATTTATTGCGCCTATAGGTACTGTTGCGAGCTGTACGCAGGGTCAGCGGCACCTCTGAGCAGTTAGACGAATATTTTCGCGATAAGCACATACGTGCGTGGAGGCACGACATAAAGTGCTTCTGAATTAGTCATAGTCAGTAATTGCTTTTATACTCGGAGACTAACTACCCTCTTACGAGAATCCTTCAATGCTTTTCTGGTCACGAAACTCCGCCCACAGTTTCATAGACGACAGAGGCGGCCGCTAGGGTCGCCGCAGTCAACGCGGGGGCATTCGCGCGCGCGCGCTGCGCTCCGCTGAATACTGTGCCGGTTCGAGGCAATGGTTTAACCTGCATCAAACCGCAATATTTCAACTACCACTAACGCTTCACCTGACATACGATGTTTAGTCGCATACGCGTGTAAAAAACTTACTTTCGACTTTTTTTTTTAAATATTAAGGATCCCATGGATACAGTCGTGCCGACGCAGCAATATTAGCTGTATATGTTGTGCCAGCGAGGTTCCTTACCTCGGGCAGTGGAGCAAGAGAGTATTTATTCAGACATGGGATATTTACCGAGACTTGTGACACTGCACAAGCCTTACAAACCCACCAACTCGCAAACTGAAGACTCGTAGCCGGAGTTGAGCCAGCGCCGATCGCGCTATTTATAATCAGGCCGTCTACGCCGCGGGAGTTTAACACGGCCGCATTACAAAGAAAAGCTCTACATTCCTGTGTTTATAGTTTATAAAAGCTAACTTCACTGCGCTGCAGCCTACCTCACAGAGCTTCGGCAACACTGGAAATCGGGAGTTACGAAGCTTTCGCAAGGTATAAAATCCCTGTGCCGCGCGAACACCAGCTGATCTCTAGGACCTAACCTAGCCTTAACTCCGAGTTTCTAACCACATTTTGTTCTTTTTCTACGAGTAACTTTGACAATTTAGTGTTACGTGGACAGTGCACAAGCGAAATCGTGCCGCACTTTATAATGTGCAGCGTCGCAAAGGCACTCGGGTATCTCCAACCTTCGCGCTCGTGCCACTATCACAAATCACAACGTGCGTTACTTTGACTGCTTAGATGGACTACGTCTGCACCGCGTCATGTAACGACTTTCTTAATAAAGACTGCACAGGGGAGACTTGATTAACTGAAACGAAACCGCGTTTCGCTAATCTAGAGAAAATGAGCGCATGTACTCACAAGCAGAGCTCTGTCGCACTTTCGAATGATTAAGAACGTGGAAAACGTAACACGGGGTAAAATACCCAAACACGTGTCAAGCTGATGAAACACTAACGCCCTTTGCGTCCATACTTCGCTATAATTGCTTATTTCAATGCACGTGTTTGAGAACATCCCACTGTCGAGCCACTAATTTACAGTAAACAAAGAAATAATGCTACGGTTGAAAGAGAAAGGCAGAAAAACTATTATTGGAAAAATACCTCAAAAACCAGAAAGCTACGAGCCACAGTTTCCTAGCGTAGGGAAACTCTCTGCACGGCCAGTACATGGAAGGAGCAAGCTAATGCAAAAAACATGGAAAGCTCTGAATTACAATATCAAAACTAAACAAAAATAGCTCCGTTGACATTCAGTCAACAAAAATACAAAAACGCTTTTATTAACGACGGCACACAAGAAACAATGCAAAACATTTAATAAGGTGGAAAGAACCTAAAAAACTATTCTCAAAAGACAGGACGTGCTAAGATGGACAGAAGAAAGAAGTCACGACACCACAAACGCCACCACAAACAGGGTATGTAGTGTCGTGACTTCTTTCTTGGGTCCGCGTTTGCACGTCGTGCCTTTTTTGAATGAATACTTACCAACTAGCTCAGCTCTCTGTTCAAAAAGTCGGCAGATCCCACGCATTGTGGGAATCGATGTAATGCGAAGCAGCCAGCAAAGAGCTGCATACATCGTCTTGTATGTCACTAAGGAAAATGTGTGTGATGATTTTCGTGTTAACTCGTGTTTTTATGTTCGTCACACAATCACGTCGCACAATACCAATTTCGGGATAGATCAAGCTAGCGAAACGGCCGCCAGCGCACCATGAGCGTGGCACGTAAGTCATGCTGTACATGACATGCCTGTCATGATTTTCATGTTAACTCGTGTTATTTATGTTCGTTACACAGCCACGTCGCAAGATACCAATTTTGGTGTGTATAAAGCTAGCAAAACGGCCACCAGCGCACCATGAGCGTGGCACGTAAGTCATGCTGTACATGACATGCGTGTCACGATTTTCATGTTAACTCGTGTCATTTATGTTCGTCACAGAGTCACGTTGCAAGATACCAATTTCGGAATAGATCAAGCTAGCGAAACGGCCGCCAGCGCCTCATGAGCGTGGCACGTAAGTCATGCTGTACATGACATGCGTGTCATGATTTTCATGTTAACTCGTGTTTTTATGTTCGTCACACACTGCAGTCACGTCGCGCAATACCAATTTCGGGGTAGGTCAAGCTAGCGAAACGGCCGCCAGCGCACCATGAGCGTGGCACGTAAATCATGCTGTACATGACATGCGTGTCATGATTTTCATGTTAACTCGTGTCATTTATGTTCGTCACACAGTCTCGTCGCAAGATATCAATTTCGGGGTAGATCAAGCTAGCGAAACGGCCGCCAGTGCCCCATGAGCGTGGCACGTAAGTCATGCTGCACATGACATGCGTGTCATGATTTTCATGTTAACTCGTGGTATTTATGTTCGTTACACAGTCACGTCACGCAATACCAATTTCGGGGTAGATCAAGCTAGCGAAACGGCCGCCAGCGCCCCATGAGCGTGGCACGTAAGTCATGCTGTACATGACATGCGTGTCATGATTTTCATGTTAACTCGTGTCATTTATGTTCGTCACACAGTCACGTCGCAAGATACCAATTTCGGGGTAGATCAAGCTAGCGAAACGGCCGCCAGCGCCCCATGAGCGTGGCACGTAAGTCATGCTGTACATGACATGCGTGTCATGATTTTCATGTTAACTCGTGTGTTTATGTTCGTCACGCAGTCACGTCGCGCAATACCAATTTCGGGGTAGATCAAGCGAGCGAAACGGCCGCCAGCGCCCCATGAGCGTGGCACGTAAGTCATGCTGTACATGACATGCGTGTCATGATTTTCATGTTAACTCGTGTTATTTATGTTGGTTACACAGTCACGTCGCAAGATACCAATTTTGGTGTATATAAAGCTAGCGAAAACGGCCGCCAGCGCACCATGAGCGTGGCACGTAAGTCATGCTGTACATGACATGCGTGTCATGATTTTCATGTTAACTCGTGTCATTTATGTTCGTCACACAGTCAAGTCGCAAGATACCAATTTTGCTGTATATAGAGCTAGCGAAACGGCCGCCAGCGCACCAGGAGCGTGGCTGTAAGTCATGCTGTACATGACATGCGTGTCATGATTTTCATGTTATGACTTGTCATTTATGTTCGTCATACAGTCAAGTTACGCCATACCAATTTTGGTGTGCATTCGATTAACCAAGCGACCAGGAGAGCACAAAGTCGTAGGCGGCTAGATAGATAGATAGATAGATAGATAGATAGATAGATAGATAGATAGATAGATAGATAGATAGATAGATAGATAGATAGATAGATAGTTAGTTAGTTAGTTAGTTAGTTAGTTAGTTAGTTAGTTAGTTAGTTAGTTAGTTAGTTAGTTAGTTAGTTAGTTAGTTAGTTAGTTAGATAGATAGATAGATAGATAGATAGATAGATAGATAGATAGATAGATAGATAGATAGATAGATAGATAGATACGCTCAAAGTCGCGGAAGTTCGCTAAGAAATGCTTCGCATTTAAAAAAAATTCGGCAGATCCCACGCACTGTGGGAATCGATGTAATGCGAAGCAGCCAGCAAAGAGCTGCATACATTGCCTTGCTTGTCTTTGAGCCAAATGAAACCATTCATGTCATGGTACCTAGTCCACCATATATCGCATGTTTGCCATGCACGGATGCATGCACAATCTAGTATACACCATGCCAATGAAACGCATATTCTGGTATATACAATGAATGACCTGTCGCTTATGTTCATCACGCACTCGAGTCGTGCCATACCGATTTCGGTATATATCCAGTTAACAAAACGGCCGGAAGCACACCATGACAGTGACATGTAAATCATACCGTGCATGACATGCATAACATGATTCGCATGTTAAGACCTCTCATTTATGTTCGTCATACAGTCACATCGCGCGATATCAATTTTGGTGTATATCAAGCGAGCGAAATGGCCGCGAGTGCACCACGAGTACAGCATGTAAACATGACATACATGACATCATGTCACGGTTTTCATGTTTCCACCTGTTATTCATGTTCGCCATACAGTCGCGTCGCGCAATACCAATTTTGGTATATATCAAGCTAGGAAAACGGCCGCGAATGTATCATGAGTGTGGCTTGAAAATCATGTCGTACATGACCTGCATGTCATGCTTCCATGTTACCACCTCTCATTAACGTTCGTCATGCAGTCGCGTCGCGCAACACCAATTTTGGTGTATATCACGCAAGCGAAACGGCCACGAATGTGCCATGACCATGACATGCAAATCATGTACATGTCATGCATGTCATGATTTTCATGTTAACATGTCTCATTTACGCTCGGCATACAGTCGCTGCGCGCAATACCGATTTTGGTGTACATCAAGCTAGCGAAGCGGCCGCGAATGCATCATGAGCGTGGCATGTAAATCATGATATACATGACATGCATGTCATGGTTTTCGTCTTACCAACTGTTATTCATGTTCTTCATACAGTCACTTAGCGCAATACCAATTTTGGTGTATATCAATCTACTGAAACGGCCGCTAGCGCACCATAAGCGTGGCATGTAAATCAGGTTGTACATGACTTGCATGTCATGATTTTCATGTTACCGCCTCTCACTTACGTTCGTCATACGGTCGTGTCGCGCACTACCAATTTTGATTCATATTATGCCAGCGAAACGGCCGCAACTGCACCATGAGCGAGGCATGTAAATCATGACATACATGTCATATATCATGGTTTTCATGCCAGCACCTGTTTTCATGTTCTTCATACAGTCACATAGCACAAGACCAATTTTGGTGGATATCAAGCAAGCGAAACGGCCACGAGTGCGCCATGAGCATGACATGTAAATCATGTCGTGCATGTCATACATGTCATGATTTTCATGTTACCACGTCTCATTTACGTTCGTCATACAGTCGCTGCGCGCAATACCAATTTTGGTGTACATCAAGCTAGCGAAGCGGCCACGAATGCATCATGAGCGTGGCATGTAAATCATGACATACATGACATGCATGTCATGGTTTTCATCTTACCAAGTGTTATTCATGTTCTTCATACAGTCACTTCGCGCAATACCAGTTTTGGTGTATATCAATCTACTGAAACGGCCGCTAGCGCACCATGAGCGAGGCATGTAAATTAGGTTGTACATGACTTGCACATCATGATTTTCATGTTACCACCTGTCACTTACGTTCGTCATACGGTCGTGTCGCGCAATACCAATTTTGGTGTATAACATGCAAGCGAAACGGCCGCAAACGCACCATGAGCGTGGCATATAAATCGTGACATACATGTCATGGATGTCATGGTTTTCATGCTACGACCTGTTATTCATGTTCTTCATACAGTCACATAGCAAAATACCAATTTTGGTGTATATCAATGTAGCGAAACGACCGCGAGTGCGCCATGAGTGTGGCATGTAAATCATGTCATACATGACATGCATGTCATGATTTTCATGTTACCACGAGTCAGTTATGTTCTTCATACAGAAATGTCTCGTCATACCAGTTTTCGTATATATCCCTTCATTTAAACGGCCGCAAGCGCCCAGAGACCATGTCATGTAAATCATGCTGCACATGACATGCGCCTCATATTTGCATGTTAGGACCAGTCATTATGTTCGTCATGAATTCTTGTCACGTCGTACCAATTTTGGTGTATATGAAATTAAGGGAACGGCCGCAAGAGCTTAAGGTCGTGGAATGTAAATCATGCTGTTCATGACATGCGTGTCATGATTTTCATGATATGACCTGTCATTTATGTTCGTAATAAGGCCATGTTATGACACACCAATTTTGGTGTACATCCGATTAACGAAACGGCCAGGAGAGCACAAAGTCGTAGGCGGATAGATAGATAGATAGATAGATAGATAGATAGATAGATAGATAGATAGATAGATAGATAGATAGATAGATAGATAGATAGATAGATAGATAGATAGATAGATAGATAGACAGACAGACAGACAGACAGACAGATAGACAGATAGATAGATAGATAGATAGATAGATAGATAGATAGATAGATAGATAGATAGATAGATAGATAGATAGATAGATAGATAGATAGATAGACAGACAGACAGACAGACAGACAGACAGACAGACAGACAGACAGACAGACAGATAGATAGATAGATAGATAGATAGATAGATAGATAGATAGATAGATAGATAGATAGATAGATAGATAGATAGATAGATAGATAGATACGCTCAAAGTCGCAGAAGTTCGCTAAGAAATGCTTCGCATTTAAAAATGCTTCGCATTTAAAAAAAAACAAGCAAGCTGCGAATGAAACAGCGCCGGCCCGCAACGCTGCTTCTCGCGTTCCAAAGACACATTTTTTTTCCACTCACTGTGAAGTCGTCCGTTCGAATAACGTCGGTGGCGTCAAAATGTTTCTCGCACACTCTAACGTGTTCAGAATCGAAGGTAAATCCGCCAGCGTCTTGTCGCGGTATTGCACGTTTCCATGCATCCCTCTCATCAGCGTCCCTCGGCAAACTAAACAACGACGCCTTTCCGCTCGTACCTCTGTAGCCATAGCGACAACCCGGTACACAGCAAGTCTTCGGCATCGTCACTCACGTACACTGTCCGTGTACTCGCGCACATTACTCACACCCGTCAGTCACACAAATTAGGAAAAAGCGAGGAAAACTGAACGCCAATGCTGCCAGATTCCTCGGGCCCCCAGCTCTCCCTACGCAGCGAAGCTCTCCTCAATTCCCCCCGCGCGCTCCTAGCGCTGCCGCGCGGCACCGGCGGCGACAAAGCAAGCTCTTTCCATAGCGTTACGGAGGAGTTTCGTGGCCAGAAAAGCATTGAAGGACTCTGCTCTTACTAATAACCTCTACTCTTCCGTATCACGCTGCCGTTAAAATGAATGTCGAAGGCGTCCACCAAGGTTGAGGACGATGTCCAGTAATTCGTTAGCGACATGTCTCCCTTAAAATAGAAAAGATAATACTGTTGCGCTTCTGTATTGCGAACATCCGCGTGTAGTTGGCCCTACTCCTGAAGAGATTGTGCAGTACCTAATAAATAATGACATTATTTTATGCCTCAGTGAAACAGCTGTTCTTCAGAAAACATGGCTTCATTTTAATTGGTAGGATATTTTTGTCACGGCAGGACACGACTTTTTCGTGATTTAGGATCACACGTAGCACGAACATGAGTGCAGCAGATAAATAAAAACTGATAAAGTTGGGTAAGGCGATAAGCGAAGCCAATTCTGGCGTCCGCGAAACGCATCTTCGAAAAAAAAAAATACGCCTTTTTTGAAGCAGCAATATGTCCAATGACAGCGGCCCTTTCTTATTTTTGTATCTGTAAAGGCGTTTGCTGACGGCACTAGTCGACGAAGCACAACGGCGACAGTCAAGACAGAGCGCGGACTGTGAGCGCGAGGAGGGTGCCGTCAGAGAAGTGCCGAAGGGGATGACCCACTAGAAAGCGCTCGAGAGGGCGACCCATTACAGACTTCCAACGCTTCGCTAGAATTACCCCGGGTACTAAAAGGAAGCCGCCTGGCGACCTAACTGCTTGTCACTGGGTCATGGTAGGGCTCCAGCCGCTGCACGTTGACAATGTCGCGCCCGCGACGGCGCATGTCCGAAGATCGTTCAATTGGTTCGATCAGGTAGTTGACCGGGGATGTGCGTTTGACGACACGGTAGGGGCCGTCGTACTTGGGCAGCAGTTTGCAAGAGAGGCCAGGTGCAGTGGTAGGGACCGAGATCCGTACGATCGCTCCAGGGAGGAACGTGGGCGCAGAAGTGGTGGTGTCACCGCGAATGCTCTTCTGCCGCTCTTGGTCATGCGTAGTAAATGTCTTGACAAGCTCCCGAAACTCCTCAGCAAGTCTGGCTGTGGCAGAAATAGGTGCACACTCAGACGGATCCGGCTTGTATGGAAGGATTGCGTCGATTGTGTGCGACGGGTGCCTGCCGTACAATAAGAAAAAGGGTGAGAAACCAGTAGTGCTCTGAGGAGCGGTAATATAGGCGTAGGTGACGAAAGGCAGAATGGCATCCCAATTGGTGTGATCGGCGGCGAGGTACATCGAGAGCATGTCGCCGAGCGTGCGGTTAAAGCGTTCGGTGAGGCCATTCGTCTGCGGGTAGTACGCAGTAGTTTTCCGCTGAACAACGTTGCACTCTTTGAGAATGGCTTCGACGACTTCCGACAAGAAGGCACGACCTCGATCGCTGAGCAGCTCGTGGGGTGGACCGTCGCACAGCATGAATCGGTGCAGCAAGAAGGAGGCAACATCGCGCGCTGTAGCCGCTGAGAGGGCGGCAGTTTCGGTGTATCGCGTAAGGTGGTCAACACCGACGACGGCCCAGCGGTTACCAGCCGACGTTAGAGGAAGTGGTCCATACAAGTCTATGCCAACGCGCCCAAACGGCCGGTCAGGGCAATGTAGAGGTCAAGGCAAGGTAGACCTGCCGGCGACAGGTGCGTTAAAGTTTTGCAGCGCTGGCAGTCGATGCAGGAGCGGACGAACTTCTGCACGTAGCGGTACATCAGTCGCCAAAAGTACCGTTGGCGAATGCGGTGGTAGGTTTTCGATACCCCAGAGTGTGCACACTGCGGATCAGAGTGGAACGACTCGCATATGTCAGAACGCAGACTGCGGGGTATTACGAGTAGCGACTGTCGGCCGTCGCCGTAATTGCGTCGGTGGAGGAGGTCGTCGCGAACGGCGAAATGGTGGGCTTGACGACGCAACGCGCGAGTGGATGGTGTTGCCGATGGATCAGTCAGCAACTCTATCAATGAGGCAATCGAGTGATCCTTGCGCTGTTCAGTAGCGATGGTGTGAATGTGAATAGAAGAAACGGCATTGTGAGACACTGAGCTATGGGCATTGTCGTCAGGCAAGGGGGAGCGCGAAAGTGCGTCGGCGGCAGCACGCTGGCGTCCGTTGCGGTACAGCACGCGGATATCGTAGTCCTGTAGCCGAAGTGCCCAGCGGGCGAGGCGGCCTGAGGGACCCTTCAATGGCGACAACCAGCATAGTGCATGATGGTCGCTGATGACATCAAATGGGCGGCCATACAAATAAGGTCGGAATTTCGTAAGGGCCCAGATGATCGCTAGGCATTCCTTTTCGGTGACGGTGTAATTGGTCTCGGCTTTTGTAAGCGTACGACTTGCATATGCCACGACATATTCGGGAAACCCTGGTCTGCGCTGCGCAAGGACAGCGCCAAGGCCAACACCGCTAGCGTCTGTGTGACGGCTCTGTAGCCGTCACACAGACACTACGACGCGACGGCTCTGTAGGAGCTGTCGCGTCGTAGTGGCGTAGTATGGGAGGCGACGTCAACAAACGACGGAGCTTTTCGAAAGTGTCGTCGCACTCTGACGACCATGAATGGAGGGGCCCGTTACTTCCGAGGAGCTTCGTCAGTGGCGATATGATAGTCGTGAAATTTCGAATGAAGCGCCGAAAGTAGGAACACAGTCCTACGAATCTGCGCAGTTCTCTGACGGACATACGTTTGGGGAACTCGGTCACGTCTCGAAGTTTGGCTGGATCGGGGAGAATTCCGTCCTTGGACACGACGTAGCCGAGGATTGTCAGCTGCCGTGCTGCAAATCGGCACTTCTTTACATTCAGTTACAGACCGGCGTCGCTCAAACGCGTCAAACACCGTAGGCGTTGAAGATGGGTGGAGAAGTCCGGAGCAAAAACGACGACGTCTTCGCGGTAGCACAAGCACGTGTGCCATTTCAGGTTGCGCAGAACGGTATCCATCATGCGCTCAAAGGTGGCGGGCGCATTACACAGCGCAAACGGCATGACGTTGAATTCCTACAGGCTGTAGGCCTGACAAAGGCGGTCTTGGGTCGAGCGTCATCAGCCATTGGTACTTGACAGTACCCTGAGCGCAAATCGAGAGATGAAAAGAATTCGGGGCCTTGCAGGCTGTCAATCGCGTCGTCTATTCGCGGCAGTGGCTACACGTCCTTACGAGTGATCTTGTTGAGTCTTCTGTAGTCCACACAGAACCGCACAGAACCGTCCTTCTTCGCAACGAGAAGGACAGGAGGCGCCCAGGGTCGAAGTTAGAGGGTCTATTCATTCTATAAAGACAGGGCGTGCGAACACGGACACAAGAAAGAAGTCAGGACACCACAAACGCCGACTAACAACTGAAGAGACGCACAACGGCTGAAAGAGAAAGAAGGCATGAAAACTTATCTGCGCATGCCCATGCAACACGCGAACCTATCAATCCGGCACGCGTGGTGGTCTACGTGGAAGATAACTGTTAAGGCATTTGATTGCATCTTTATGCAAGTTAATCGACGGTTGGCTCACGCATGCGCTACCACTATTCTCGATATGCCATGCTTCAATCATCAGGCGCGTTTCTTCATTTCTATGACGGTACAACACTGGACATACATCGAATTTTGGCGTGCACTTACAATCTCGACAATGTAAAGATAGATTAGAAGGTGAGCCTCCTGTTAGCAATCTCTTATGTTCCAACAATCTCTGGTTAATGCATCGGCCCGTTTGTCCTACGTAGAAGCGGCCGCAGCTGAAAGGGATCTTATACACCACACTAGTACGGCAATCAGTGAATTTGTTGGTGTGTTTTACGAAACAAATATCGGTCCGCTTCTTGTCTTTTACTGGCTCATTCAACCTCTGCACAGCGGCACATATCTTACCTAGCTTATTGGCAGCCGTGAAAACAACATTAACGCCGTATCTACTTCCTACTTTCTTTAGCCTGTGAGATACGCAATGAATGTACGGTATACCTACGACACGTTTCTTCCTATCGCTTTCTGCATCCATGCTCGGACTTAACACAATAGACATCTTTAAACGTTCAGCGACCGTGGCCACTGCATCACGAGGATACCCTACATCTAAAAGACGCGTAACCTGTGCGTTAAAGCTATCACTCATTTTGTGCTCACACGATTTGGTAAGGGCTGATTTAAGGCAAGACATGGCGATGCCATTTTTTACACCCTTCGAGTGCTTCGACGAAAAATTTAACAGTGGTTTCGAAGATTTAGGAGAATACTGCCAGCACACGTGGTTCTTCTGGAACGTTAAGGAAATGTCTAGAAATTGTATTCCATTATTCTGAGGCACCTCTTTAGTAAAGTTCATCCCACCTCCATTTAATTCAAATTTTTCGCTCACGGAAGTTACCACCTTTTCAAAGTCCCCACCACTACAAAACATCAAGTAATCGTCCACATAGCGAAAAACCTTAATAACCCAATTACCTAAAGCGCCTTCCAAAAGATTGTCAATCTTGTTAAGGTATAAATCACTAAGAACCGGAGCAACCTTAGAACCAGTACATATCCTTGATTTCTGCACATAAACGCCTTCCTTCCAACCTACAAGCGTCGACTTTAAATACATGGAAAGGATTTCTAGGAAAGGTCTAATAACATCGCGTCGAAGCATGTCGTCCACTTGCTCGGTGTTTACACGGCGTTCTGTGGGAGATACGCGATATGGACGTTGCCGCAGTGGCAGGTGGGCGCCAGTGTCGATGCCGTCCGTAATGGCTGACGTGCGGCCGACAGAAGTTTGAGCGACATCGAAAGAAGATCGAAATTCTTTCAACAGGTCCAGAAGCTGGGAACGCTGGACCTGCGTAAGGTTGTCAGCTATGGAGGAACCAAACACATCAGCGGGTGATGAACCAGACGTCGAAACAGCACTGAGCGTACTGGAGCTGCGGCCGTGCGTGTCATCGGGTTCGTCCATAACTTGTGCGTCTTCGAGGGGTTCCACGCTGCCGAGACATTCCCCTCGCACCAACGTAACACTGTACGGGGAGGGGTTGATTACAAAAATAGAGGTGCTGCCCTGAGTGACTTGAACTGTCGCGAAAGGCCACCAGCAAGCCTTTCCTCGTGCAAACACGGTCATATGGCGAGAAGAGTGCAACGGTGTCGGATCGACTAGCGCAGTAGACTGACACCGCCGTTGACGAGTTTGCAGGCACTCTGATGTCGTCTTTGACGAGTACCTTGCTCGCAGCTGATGGACTGTCTTCCGGCGTCAAATTAGAGAATTGTGACAGCTCTATTTCGGCTGGTGCGCAATGAATGACGGCGTCGTGGCGGGAGAGAAAATCCCATCCGAGGATGACGTCGTGACAGCATGACGGAATTATGATCAATTCGCCAGCGTACCGAGTATTCTTAATCATGACGCGGGCTGTGCACACCGCTGTAGGGTGAATACTTTGGGCGCTGGCTGTACGGAGGGAGAGCCCGGAAAGTGGCGTCGTCACCTTTCGAAGTATTCGGCTAAGCTTTGCGTCCATAACGGATACGGCGGCTCCAGTGTCGATAAGGGCAGATGCACGAACACCGTCTACAAACACGTCTATCACGTTCGATGGGCTTCGATGAGGGCTTTCGCTGTTCGATAGCGTCGCAGCCCTTGCCTCGTGGACTGCGATGACTAGTCTTCCTGGTCGCGTGGGACCAGACGGGGCCGCATCGTGGACAGTGAGCGGCGTCGTGGTCACGGTGAACGGCGGGTAGAGGGCGCCGGTTGAGACAGCGGTCACATAGGCGGAGGGGAATGGTAATACGGGCGGCTTGACTGGCTTGGCATGGTCGAGGCGACTGGAGGCGACTGCACGCGGTTGCAATAGCGGGAGACGTGACCGGCGCAACCGCACGCAAAGCAGATGGGGTGGTTGTCGGAAGTGCGCCATCGGTTCGCCGGGGTAGGTCCCATCCATGGCCCATGACGCGGTGAATGGGGCAGCGGCTGATAGGACTGCATGGTGGGCTGTAGGCGTGGCCTAGGAATGACGTCGGCGTACGCAGCCGGCACACTCGCCTCGATGGCCTGTGGTCTGGCAACGACTTCGGCGTAATATGTGGGGCAGACACAGGGATCGCTGGCGGTGGCCTGGCTACAACTTGCGCTTAATTGAGTGGCGCAAGCACCGGAGGTGGCTGGTGGTATTTCGGCGTGACCTCCGCGATTTCCTGTTGAATAGCGCGGCGTAAGGGAGGCAGCAGTGTGGTCGAAGGCTGTTCAACGTGTCGCGACTGAGGGAAGCCCAGTAGAGAAAATTGACGGGCAATTTCCTCGCGCACAAATAACTTGATCTCGGCGAGCAAGGCCGAGTGATCAGAAATGGCCGACAAGCCAGCGAGATCGGCGTCGCGTGATGGAGGTCGACGGGTCAGCAACCGCTGCCGGCGCAGCTCCTCGTAGCTTTGGCAGAGCGTGATCACCTCTGTCACGGTACGAGGGTTCTTGGCGAGCAGTATGGTGAAGGCATCGTCGTCGATGCCTTTCATTACGTGGCGGATCTTGTCAGACTCAGACATGGTTACGTCGGCCTTCTTGCACAAGTCGAGGACGTCTTCGATGTAGCTCGTGAACGACTCACCGGTCTGCTGAGCTCGTTCACGTAAACGCTGTTCGGCTTGCAGTTTACGAACGGCAGGTCGGCCAAACACGTTGATGATGGCGGTCTTGAAATCAGACCACGTGAGGAAATCGGTTGCGTGGTTGTTGTACCACAGGCTTGCCACACCCGCGAGGTAGAAAACCAGGTTGCTCAGTTTTCCTGGCTCGTCACATTTGTTGGGTACGCTCACGCGCTCGTATATCGCGAGTCAGTCCTGCACGTCAGTGCCATCCGCGCTGGTGAATACAGGAGGGTCGTGGATGCGGGGGGCACTGGGGCATGGTGTCGGTACAGGGGAAGCATTTGCTGGACGGCGTCTTGAGACATGGTAGAGGGCACGGTACGGGATCGAAGCGCCAGGGGCATCGAACGGGGACCGAAGCTCGTTGGACGGCGCAGCACTCTCCACCAAATTATAAAGGCGTTTATTGACGGCACTAGTCGACGAAGGACAACGGCGACAGTCAAGACAGATTGCGGACTCTGAGCGCGAGGAGCGTGCTGTCAGAGAAGAGCCGAAGGGGACGACCCACTAGAAAGCGCTCGAAAGGGCGACCCATTACAGACTTCCAATGCTTCGCTACATATGTTTCACCGCATAACTGGTTTGGCATTGCTGCAGAGCTGACTTATGCTTTCCCTTCTCCATGACATGGCTGTAAAGCTTTTACTGCACTTTTCTACATGTGCTTTTCCATGCTGCATATTTAAGAGAAAGCGTAGCAAGAATTAGCTGAAATGTAGCCGGCAGACCGCACAACTTATTTACAAGCCGTTGAGATCGAATAGCCGTGACACTTTAGTTTGTCCATTCTTTGCCACGGAGAAACATAAGGCACCTATATCACGCTGCATGCTGTGCTAATTTATAAGCCCCCCCCGCCCCCTTAACTCTCACTGCAAGGAGTCCCAAACATCTATGGTTGAGAACCACTGACCTATATGTCAAAGCCTGACCAATTTATTTTACATGTACAAGGACGTTTTTGTTCGAATGCAATACAAATTCTTAAACACCAAATTATACAATAAATGCTGGTTGTAGTACTTTATCGGAATCAAAACAATAACATCCACAATGTCAATGTAAAAATATATATTTTCATCTACCACAGAACCTATGGTCAATGCCAGTATGCAAGTGCAATCCAAAGAGATGGCATGCACAGCAGTGGCGTAGCCAGGGGGGGGGGGGGGCACACCGCCTCCCCTCCCCCGAAACTTTTTTTTTTACTATGGCATACAGAGCCCAAAATGACACTTGACCACATCTGGCTGCCCGGCCCCCACTTCAAATCAAGGAGGGGCACCCGCCCCCGAAAAAAAATTCTGCCTATGTCCCTGATGCACAGAGAACTTGGTGTCTGCTTACACATGAAGGCAACTCGATAAGTAATAAAGGCTTGCAACACTTTTGAGAAATGTGACTCTGCAATAGGCAGGTTGGTGTACCATTTTTATATTGCATTAGTATGCCCTCAGGCCAGGCCCCTAGCCGCCAGGAATTCTTTCGGGGGGGGGGGGGGGGGGGGGGCGCTTGCTGAAAGCCTTGACTATTTGAGAAAAACGTCTATTTTCATGATTTATTTTCGATAAAACACTATGTGTTATCAAACTTTTGAGGGGGCCCCTGCCCCCCCCCCCTGGCTAAGGGCCTGCCTCAGGCATGAAAACATGTTACACATGATGGTCCAGTTCACTTTTTGGTATAACGACCTGTGGTGTCGACCTGCCAAGGTTTGTAAACACAGTCGGCTTTATTCAGATATTTTTAAAAAGCCGTGTAAATTTATAAAGTTAAGCTTGGGAACATTGCATATTATTTCACAACCCTATTCAGCTGTATTATTACGCATAAGTAGTCGACCAATGGTTACAACATCTACATGCCAGCGAGTGCCATCAAATGCGTCCGGAAAAGTAGTTCTTCGTCACTTTCAATAGCTCAATTTATGGCTGTACCACTTTGAAAATGAATCTGAATGCCATGACAGGAAAGTTACCTCAGAGTTAGGCAATAACATGCTTTGAATTAAAAATTGTCTATCAATATTGGTGGTGGCTTAGCACATCAGAGCCAAGGACGGGAAATGCCATGAAGCTGAATAAAAATTGAACAGGCAGCAAATAACGGCTGTAAAATAGTCAAGAATCATGCTTAGTAAATTAAATCAGCTTACATTCAGCACCTTTTCAAGCCATGCAAAATTTTCAAATGCACACTGTTGTTGTAAAGTTTGGACTCAGCACCGTGCATAACGCAGCGCAGCAGTCCAAGTGCTGACAATCCTAAATATACTCAGAGATGTACAAGATCATCAATATGGTATACTGTAAAGCACAGGAGTGTTCACAGAAGAGACCATCTTGTAGACAAACAGGTGGGCCAAAACCGTTGCTGCTTTGCCATAAGTGTTCAGTCCTCCTGAAAAAGATTTCATGTAAAGAAGTCCATTAGGCTTTCTGCATGCATACAAAATACCAACTTGACTTCTCTTACTCCAGACGTTTCTAAAAAAACAAAAAAGTACAAAATTAAGAAGCTGCCAAGTATTTTCTTGTGAGATATGCAATGAATGTGAAGTACACTTTTATTCTTGTAATATCTAGAAAGACGCAGCATTATGATACGGAAAGACGGGGCTCATTTGCTTGTCCATGTTTTGCTGCCATGTTTTTATGCACGTAGCAAAAAAACAAGGTACAGTAGCTAGTGTGCAGTGTTGCTTGTTGTTTCGTGGAGGCAACTCCTATTAGAAAAATAATTCATTTATCCTCAAAACTTACTGCTAGTTCTCCCAGATAAATTATTTAAAATCTAGACAGGACAAAACATAGATATATACATATGAGGCATGTCACAGTGGACAACTTCATTTTTTAATTTACATTTAAATATAAAACTCTGCTTATGCCAAAGCAGCATCTAGATGTCTTTCTCACTGCACTTCTGACTAAACCAGCGGTGTACATAACACCTGCCTATAATCACTGCACCAGCTATGAAATGCGTGCACACTGAAAATTTTCTGTGCTGCTTACTGCTTGCTATTGCCTTAAATGTCCCCTAGCCAACACAAGCTAGACAAGCAATTAATATAACTATCAAGTAGAAATGAATGCGCTGGTGAGCCTCAATGTACTTTGATGTACATGTCACTTCATTGTTAAAGTGACGCATCACATTACTGACCGTTTGAAGCAAAACGGAAAGGCGAGCTAGTTGGAGGGTAATGGTTAAAGTTTGAGTATATATTTTCTGCTGAAGCAATAAATCTTTCAGTTGTGAGTGCACTTTGTTGATGCTGTGGCTGATGACGATGAAGAATTATGGCAGAGGCATTTGTAATGGTTGGAAGCATTCAACAACCCACTCGTTGCGGAATTCGCATTGTGTGACGCCTGGTTACAGAATTCACGTTGTGTGACGCCTGGTTGTTATTTTACCCAGGGTGTCGGAACGAAATGTTTTTCGTTTCGGTTTTAGTTTCGTTCCACCACAAAAAGTTCCGTTCCGTTTCTGTTCCGAAACGAAAGAAAAAACGTTCCGTAATGGTTCGTAACGGTTTTTTAATGCAAAAGATTTGAAGTTAAGGTAATCATAAAAAAACATTGGATTTGTGATATAGTTACTTGCCCTCCTCTTAATTAAGAAAGTGGGATAGGAGTAAAACACGTTCTTACCACGTTCTTCAGAGGAGTGGAAGTAACTGTACCACGAATTCCTGCCAATTAGCACAAACCGGTTCTATATGCGCTTCAAAGTCATAGTATTTATTTTCTCATAAGTCAATTACGATTATTTTTAGCGGGCTCAATGCTTTGTGTCAAGGGAGTGAGCACGATCTCAAAAGCAGCACGTGATTGAGTGCACTCTCTGTACGAAACCACTGACCTCCTAAAAAAATCGTCAAGCCTGCGCGGAACACGTAGCACAGTCACAGCGTAAGCAGGAACAGTGGCCTTTCTAGAGCCCGTTCTATACTCTCTTGGAGAAACTAATACAAGTACGCATGCATGGTATCCACTACGCCATAAATCATAATTTTTCCGGAGTAGCAAAGCACCCACTATGCCATTTTTTCTCATTCTTCGGAGAATCGTGGTACCTGCTACACATCTGAGAGGCATTACGTGCACTATGTGCTGTGGCTAATGACGATGAAAAATTATGGATGAGCCCTTTGTAACGGGTTGAAATCATTCAACGACTGACTCCTTGAGCAATTCGCATTGTGTGACGCTAGGTTGCTATTTTACTCTTCTGCCACGCACAGCTAGGCAGAGGAGTATTTTTGCGAAGGAGTTACAAGCACCAGCGTGACACTGTGGTTGAATACTCGAGTGCCACGCACAGCTAGGCGCGAGTTAAAATCCCATCCGATCCTCGAAATTTCTTTCTAATTTAATTTTTTATTTCACGCGATAGCGGTTACGGACACCGACGGCGGCGGACAAATATGGCGCCAAAATTGGCTGTTGTGATCTCATAACAGCTTTCGCTGTAACAAACTTCAGTGCCGACAATGCCCTCTCTGCGCTGGCCTGCGTGACAGGCGCGCAAAAGTCCACTTGCGTTAATATAAACATCTCTTGTTGCCACCGTATTTGTTTTTCGCCCAATTTTAAGATATCTTTGCTTTGGCTTTCCTGCCTGAGGTACGCGCTAATACTGTACCCTCAGATATGCATCATTGCTCACGTTGCATGACCGCAGTTGTTCCGGATTGCCAAGTTTTCTCGTGAACCGAAAAACGATTGAAAAAATTTCGGTTTCACTCCAGAACGAAATATTAGATAACGTTTCGGTTACGTTTTCGTTCCGGTGAAAAATATCGTTTTTTCCGTTTTTCCTTTCTGGTTTTCGTTCCGTTCCGACACCCTGATTTTACCATTCTACCACGCTACATATCTTAATGTGGTTCCTTGCCAATATGAAGCCTGTATAGGGTATTTTTGCAAAGCAATTTCAAGCACCGGCATGGCCCTCAGGTAGATTGTACACTGGGCTCCCACGCAGATTGCCCAGGTTCGAACCTCTTCTCATTTCTTCTCATTTTTCTTCTCATTTAGTTTTTTTTAATTTCACGTGATAGTGGTTACGGGCGGCGGCGGTGGCGGTGGACAACTACGGCGCCAAAAACGGCCCTTGTTGTGATCTCGTAAGAGCTTTCGCTGTAAAAGAAGCGCGCTGGCATGTCAGCATCAGCATCGTTTTTATGTACCAGCATATCCATGTAAACAGTTCTAACTTCGTCCACACCGGTGGGAAATAAACGAGCGAGTAATAAGCGGTCACTTAAAAGTTGAGAAACATGATCGGCAACTGTGTGCGAGCAACAAACAAATGCCGTACGCGCCACAAAATCGAGACTGCGTGCTCACGCACGATCGCATGTACGAGCGGTTGTCGGTGAGACAGCATAAAGACACCGTGAATGAAAAAAAACAGAATAAATGATTACAGTCCAAAAAAATGCATTGTATCCCCAGGAGGGTTTCGACTTGGGCTTGTTGGTGATTCATCTTGATGGGAACTGATGCGTCTGTCCATGTATGTTCCTTCTTGTGTCCCTGTCTTTTGTGCGCATCAGTTCCCGTCAAGATGAATTTCCTAGTAGTGGCGGCACTCGCTTGCCCTACTAGAACGAGACGAAATATTTGCGTGGTTTTCCGACAGTGCCGAAAATATACGACATCGACCGCTTGCGACATGTTTACGCCATCGTATATTAACATCATTGACCCTGAACGGATCAGACCTTCTCAGGACGTCTCACAGATTCATTTCCTACGTAGACTGCATCACTTGATACAAAATTCAGCGCGCCAGAACGAAAAAAAAAAAAAAACCGACTGCAACTGCAGCCGCACGTATACCTTCCATACAAACGCGGAGCTTCGCACCAGTGGGTTGCCAGACCAGAGACGGCGCGGCCCACTAGGCAATATGGCGGCGCCTACGAAAATAAGGTCTATACTTCCGTGGTCCGTATACGTGGTCCGTATACGCGTGTATCTTGTTTTATTCGGTATTTCTTTATTCACCGGGCGTTTCTGCTTCCTTCTAAAGCATTCGTTTCTTCCTCCACTCCATAGAGGGTGCCATTGGTTCCACTTTAATGCTTTAAAGGCCAACTCCGGCGATTTTTTGGCCATGTCAAAGTAATCGTGCTTTTATATTCCTGAGACGCTCCTGTCACGGGTCCGATAGCAGAAACACTCGGCAAATTGGAGAATAATTTTAAATAAGCAAAAAATCGCAACACCGAAACCGAAACCCAACCGAGCATACTGTCTTCGTGTGACGTATAAGTGGTTACAAAACCGGAAATCATGCAAGGCATGCCGGTCCCGCCAGCGCGTAGTATGAAAGCTGCGAAAGCGGCCAAGAGCAGACGCTCATTTGAAAGGTGACTCCGTCGGAAATCTTGTGTGTGACTGACCGTGTCACGTGCACAAGCTGAGCTGTCGGAAAATGACAGCTGCGATTCCGACGCATTTGGAGGCCAGCTGTAATGGCCATTCCTCTTCGATGAAGTGGAACTCACCTGTTTAGCTCTTTGCTTGCCTGGTTGCACATTCCACCGCCAGATGGCACCACCTGTCCAGGGAGCTCAAGTTTGTGGGGCCGTGATCGGGTAAAATGCTATCGCTGAGAAGTTCGCGGACTAACTAAAGCTTCTTAATATTGCTATAGGAAGAGTGCATAAGTTTGGCAATAGCGGCGTTCAACATCGCGTTGGTACGGCCGAAGGAATGTAATATAAGCCAAGTATGAGCCACCTTTCGCACCATTAGGTTACGTTGTTTCGCACGATGCGTAGCTCACCGTATACCGATATAGGCCCGGTCACGGTGCACCCTGTATATGCTACGGGAAGTGTTTCCGTGGTGTTCACGCATGTGCATTCTTTAGCCGTTACGGTATTACCGTACTTTCCGTGCGGTAAACCGGCATTCCTAGCTAAAACACTAATATAGAGACGCAGGGTAATCGTTAGGTGCGAGTGTTTCGTGACTGCCAACGGGGAATCGTGTGCAGCCCACAACGCGACACCACTTGCCACCCATCGCACGCATTACCACAAGGAACTGAAATTCACACGCCCAGCCAACGAAGCGCTCGCCAAACACTCGCGATTGTTGCCTTGCGGATAGCAGACGCTCTAGGGGCCCCTCGGTTCCGTCACTTCCGCTTAACAAAAATGACGTCACGCACCCAATGTTGCCAATAATTTTGGGAAGCGAGGTGGGGAGCGTCGGGGCAATCAATAAAATTTGTTTGCAATGAATTTGCGTATGTCTCCAGCTTGTAATTTGGCATATATAACGGGAACGTGAAAAGGAACGTGACCCAGCGAACTTTATTGAGATCCATGGACCCCGAAAAATCGCCGGAGTTGGCCTTTAACATGCACCACTGCTCCCTGGGGGCGCTAGAGCTTTTGGTCTGCGATTCAAATAAGTAAGAGAAGGTTAGAGCATTGGTGGCAGAAAATTACAGAGAAAGGACAAAAGTAAATATTGGAAAAAATAAGCACATTCTGCCGTAAAGGGCAGAGAACTAGGCTTAGAATTTACGTTTATTTTTTTCCTGTAGTAAGGTAGATTTAATTGAAGTAGAGGCATTGGTCCAACATTTAGGAAAAGAAAAGAAAAAGGAAAAAAAAAAGATTTTTTTTTTTTGTCGAGCCTGGTAGTACACTTCTCACCGCCCCGTTATAAAGGGGACGCTCATAGCATCCATCCATCCATCCATGCGCACGCAGCGGTCTCTTGAAAACTAGCCTAGCGTACAACATCTCCAACAAGTGTGTCAGAGCTGTTGTAGGAAACGTGCACTGAGATGGTGGCGCCGCGGTGCGGGAGTGAACGAAAGCTGTTGGCGTGCTCCGCGCAGCAGCCGACCCATGGACGCAGCCGTGTCAGGTTGTTAGCGGTGCTTCGCAGTGTCGCGTGTAAATTGCTGTGTCGTAAACTGTGCCAATAACTATAAGAACTACGCTCCTGGAACAGAGTTTTTCAGTTTTCCGCTGTGACCATGCCTTGGAAACACGCGGGAACGCTGCATCAGTGTGCGCCGCGTAACGCAAGTGATCCTGCGGAAACGTTTATGAAGTACAGTCGAGAGCGATTTGAAGGTTATCGCGCGAGCGTCGACCAAGAGCTACAACGGCGCCACGGCCCAGAATCCTCTTTTGAGGCAAGGGAGGTATGATGCAAGCTTCACTCTCTCTTTTTGCTGTTCCTTGATCTGCGATCACGGCCGTCTGGTACATTTTCATTTCTTTTTTTACGACAACGCGATATATTTTCTTCAGCACAGCAAGCCGTTCAAACGAAGCAATGCCAAGCACCAGCTTTCCGAAAAATTTGGTTATCGTCCTCTGGGATAAGAGCCACCGAAGAATACACATGACCAAAACAAATTGAAAGCCTAAAACAGAGATAAAGGGTGCAGAGTTCGTCATAGGGATAGTTATTGTAATATGGAACAGCCAACGAGGGCGAGAAGAACGTGTAATCTTGATTTTCACTGTTAGAAAACGAGCCGCCAGACTCCTGGGACGCTACGTCGGTTGACACTCGCGCGACAACCTTCATATCGCGCTCGACTGTACATGTAGCTAGATCGCTGTGAATTTTCGCTCCACGCAAGTGAATTGATATTTTTACACTGCTGACGGAACCAAGTCTGCAGTACATTTCGTTGGCGGAAAGCCACCGACAGATCCAGCAGTTTTCCTTCGTACGCTGCTGCCGTTTTTTTTCACCATGCCGCAGTTCGTCTGGCGGCGCAGTTCGTAAGCAGGAACAGTTAGGAATAAGCCCCTCATGCCTGACAAAATACGTCGCCGATGGCGAGAATTTTAAAATTTATTCCCCTTGTACTGCCGTTGTCCTTGATATCCCTGTGCGTGTGCGTCGCCGTTCCATTGCGGCGTGGCGCGGATATCACGTGCAAGATATCACGTGCAGAACGAGCACGTGACAAGGTTACTCAATGACTCATGCAGCCCGAGCAATGTCTACGAGCGAAGCTGAACTACAGCACCGAAAACTTCGCAGAGCTGCCATGCATTACTAAATGCCACACGTGCAGTTCGGCGATCTTACGGTTTGCTTGCTCCCAACGCAAGGCCCATACAGAAATGTCATCGTTTACTCAACAATAAGCAGGTACAATAAAAAAAATGCCCCCACCTCCCCGAAGGGAATCGTGAGGAAATGCGAATGCATTTCTTGCGCCGAGAGTACACGGCGTAGTAATTTTAATGGCGTAAATATGACGAGACGAGGATTTGTACCGTAGCCATTTGTTTACACATTCATCAGCACCTGTTTGTGTTGTCATTGTACCTGACGGCCATAATCTCAGCCTTGTGGTCGCCGTTGGCGTTTCACAGTGGCGTCTCGAGCACACATTTCCGGTTGTTCTTGAGAGGCGCCCAGCCAGCGAACGGTCAAGAGTGAGGTGCGAGCGGACGGGAGAGTGGGGCGCAGGGAGGAGAGAGAGCGAACGGCGAGAGAAGGAGCGGCGAAGCACTGCACCTACGCTCTCCTACACTCTCTCGCACCACATGCTCCAGTTGCTAGGGGTGAGGATAAGCGCGCGCCCGCAGCTGTTGCTATGGGAGAGGGAGTGAGAGCGGAGAGATAACACCTGCCGGCGCGCGGACAACGCCGGATGCCTTACATAGCCCGACTAAGAAATGCATTCGCATTTTAAAAGAGTGCATACAAACATCGATGGTGACGGCCTATGCTTCGAGGTTTACGTTGGCCGGCCTCACGAATTGCCCTTTCAAAACACTCCGTCGCATGTCCGTGCTTTCTGTCACACCGAAAACATGATTCCGTATAATTTGTCCTTTCTATTCTTCTGAGGTCATAAAAGAATTCTGCATTGCCTACTTTCTGAAAGCCTAGGCGTTTTATCAAATTTGTCGCAACGCACTTGCATGCAACGCGGGCGCAGCAGACGGAGAGGCGATGGTTCGTGGCACGCCAGTCGAAGATGAAGTGGCCGCAAGTGGCCACTCCTGGCGCCGGCCGCGCATTGGTGCAGTGGACTGTTGCGCCACCTGTAGGTGCCGCACGTTTCATATACGCTAGGCATTTAAGACGTCTTCGCCACATCTGTGGAATAGGTCACAGGCCTGGCCGACCAACCGACATTGCTCGGTGGATTCACGGATCGTTCTATACCGCTCAATGTTAGGCTTCATACATGCAGCGAATTAGTATTGTATCTTTGACACCGCGTATTTCTATGCCTAAGGGCGGGCTTTGGAAATGAAAGGAAAAAGGAAGCTCCGTATTAAAAAACACCAAAGAGGGAGACAGAGGAGACAGACAAAAACACACACCTTCTAATAAAGTACCGGTGGTGGCGAGAGCAGCAATATTACTGCCAAAAATAGTTGAGTAATCTTGTAGTAGACTTATTAGTCTACTACAAGATTACTCGACTAATATAGACTCTCTCTACTCTCTCTCTCTCTTTCTCTCTCTCTATATATATAATACTAATATAATATTATTAATAGGTTACTAATATTGAATAAATCATAATTGATTATTCTTGCCTAATGACGTTTTCTTTTATGGTCCGAGATGTGCTCACGAAGTGTGCTCTTCTGCGCAGGTGCGCATCGAGAACCTGACCACGGGTGACGACGAGGTCTACGAGGACGGCGCCAGCAAGCCACGAGTGTCGGTGCCCATCACTCTGTGCTTCGTCATCATGATTGGCTACATCTCCGGAGGCGCCGTCATCTTCTCGCTTTGGGAGGGCTGGGAGTTCCTCGACGGCTCCTACTTCTGCTTCGTCACCCTCAGCACCATCGGCTTCGGAGACCTGGTGCCCGGCGACACCGTCGTCTCCGACAGCGGCTCTCAGGAGAAGCTGGTCATATGCTCCCTCTACCTCCTGGTTGGCATGGCGCTGATAGCCATGTGCTTCAACCTCATGCAGGAGGAAGTTATTTACAAAGTGAGAAACTGTGGCAAACGCATCGGTATTATCAAGGACACCGACGACGACGAAGACTTCTCCTGAGGCGTGCCATATTGTCTGCCAAACGTGGCCGCTTTGAGCGCCAATGTGCAGGAGACCATTTAGAGCGAGTGCGCTAGCAAGTATATTGCGACAGTCTGCGGTATCATCGCAATGACGCCTTGGCGAAAAGACTCCGCAAAAGAGTGAACCTGAAGTAGATTTTTTTTAAACGTGAATATTTGAGAACGCTCTACTAGCGCGCCTCAACGTGAATAAGCAGCGACCAATGGCACAGAGAGCTGTGGGCGCTGGGTACCGTACGCCTACTGACCAAGCGTGGCGTATATTTTCGTCCTTTTGGCACGTACCCCTATTCGTGCCATCGAAAGTTCGTCATGTTGAAGGCACAGCTGAGGGGTTTCCTCCCGGAAAGCCCTGTGTACGGAAAATAGCGCAGGCAAGAGCGATAAGCTGCTACGGCGCTGCTTGTATTTCGCGGACGTTGTCATAGTCCTCGTGAAATCAGTAGCCATATCGAAGCCGACTAATACGTCCAGTTATTCTTACAACTTGGTGTACCCAACCTGAGGCAAACAATCACAGTTTTCCAAGGTCATTAAGCATTCATGTTGTTTATGGCAAATATGGTCGATAGCAAAGCGCTCGGGGCACAGACTACGATTAAAGAGTACCAGCTTTCATCAACTGAGGGCCCAGCATTATTTACGTTTCGAAGCGGCTCTATAAATTGCGCCTGCAAGATTACCGCGCAGTGTCAGACAATGCAGAGGCCCAAACTATCCGCTGCCACGTATGCTCTTTGAAGGACACATATCGAAATATGCCCGGCTGCTTTTCAGGCACGTGGGCCACGAAAGCTCCCACTTGTTCTCAAAGGTGTGCCTTGGTAGCAAAATTGATAATTGTTCGTTTTCTCCAGCTCCGCATTCGGAATATAATAATTATAAATTCTGTTTTTTCTCATATAGACAGCTGAGCGACTGTTCTAAATTGTCCCTGGGGTTACGGCTGTGTGTCACAATGTCAGCGCTACATGAAAATGGTACGCAAATTAAGGATCCTGCGCGTAGACCTAATTTGCGCGCTGACAACTGTGGGCGAAGGTTAGCCTTCCACGCGGAGCTCAAGATCACAACTCAGGATTCATACAGGTAATCGGGGGAAGAAAATAAATGCTGGTACCTAGCCACAGCTGCGTTACAAATGCCGCTTTTCCAGTGACGCTGACGGCTGCATGCGAAGAGAGTAGTGAGCTCGCCTTCTCTGTCGAGCAACAAAGGAACTTCGCCCATGAATGACTCGTGACCACTGTCCGCCAAACGACGTCTCCTGTGTGTCTAGCGTGCCGTCCTGGACTGTACTTGGCCAAACGTAGAAATGTCAGTGCGAGAGCGCTTGTGCGTATCGGTCGTGTTCACAAGGGTGTGCGGCGAAAGAGAACACCCAGCTCGGACATCGCTTTTGTGATACAACGACGACCACTCCGCTCGGTGTACGATGAGCTGCCTGGTGGATGCTATGGTTTTGTGCTGTTCGAGTGACTGTAAAAAGAAATTCGCTGGTACACGTGCCGAACTGCGATATGTACACGCCTTCACCAACTTTACTGTCGTCTATGATTTCCTGATGCCGCGGTTTTCTTTCCAAGAGTTGTTCTCATGGCACTGACATGAGCATTTAACTTCCTTGTGTACAGCAGAAGCAATGCGCAATGTGAATGCCAAATTCCGTTGTAAAATTTGTCCTTGTAACGTAAAGCATGTTGCATCCTTAGGTTCCTAGAAGATAGTGTGCATGTTCAAGAAATCTGACTTATTTCTTCTTTCTTTAGTCGTGTGAATATGTTGGGTTGCCCGCCGGCTCATGTTCTCGTCTTATTGAAGCTCGTGTCTTTAAGTCTGCGTCGTCAACCATGTTTTGTTGGATACGCCACCCCAAAAAAAAATGTTTCTCGTGCAAAAGCGTCCGTATAGTACTTGTCATTGGCTTTTTGCTAAGACCTACTGAGATTTAAGGTAAAATACTGCGTCTATGGGAGATTTTCCTAAGGATCAGATTGTCCACAGGCGCTATTTTAAGCTGCTATTTTCTTCAACATCTCCACTGCCACTTAAAATTAACTTCTTAAATAGAGTATAGCGTGTTTCATTGAAGGATACTGAGAGAAACATCGAATAAAATAATATTCAAGATACAAGCCACGTTCTTGGCTACTGATGAGGCTTCTGAATACTGCCGGAGACTCTAATGCACTATCGCTCATGCCTTCTAAAGTGAAACATACTTGTCATTACAGAGCATTAGGTTCTTACCAATACCTTTGTGTTATATCGCGTCGCCCGAAAGTTTTAAAGTTTTTCATTCCTTTTCTATGTCAGTAGGAACGTGCTCGTATGCCGATGTATATATTATCAAGTTGTATGGTTCCAAGTGCCACAAATACGAGGACAAAACTCCAAAATAAAGTGTTTAGTTGAAGAACTTAAATGTTTTCAAGTCCCTTTCTTTCTGTAACACGATATGCTCTGCGAGTGCTAAAGGTAAAGAAATTTTATTCTGTAAATCAGGAAACCGGTATTGAATTGTAGTTCAGTGACACGATGCCCTCTAATGATGGCTTTTATTCATATAGCTGGGTGTTGCCTATATTGTTGACGAAATACATACGTATTTGCTATGGATATTTTTGCAAACAAATAAAATAGATGTAGATGCGATATTTTTCATAGTAAGAACTAAAGAAAAGTGGAGATGTGCGAAAATATGATGCCTAGTTACAGTTGGCTTTTCCGCAACCAATTCTGTAATTTAAATCGCTTAAAAAGTTTTGGTAAAATAGCCACGACCGTTTGCTTCGCAGTTTTGAGCGCAGCCATCACACACAGCGACCCTCCCTCTTCCAAGTCAAAATATGTATTTATTTATTTATTTATTTATTTATTTATTTATTATTTAATTATTTATTTATTAAACATTTATTTATCGTTGATGCCTCATGCGCGTGAGGAGATCTTACACGAGAAGAGGGCTCGTGAATTCCCCTCGTGGTCCTCGTGCCGCCCGTTGAGTGCAACCTTCTTCATCGCCATCGACACCATCAGCCTATCTGATGCCCACTTCAGGACGAACGCCCCTCCATGATCTCCAACCAAGGTGTTCCTGCGCGAGCCTATTGTGTCAGATGGCTCCACGTCTCTTAGTTTCCTCGCTCCCCCCAACGCTGTTGCCTTTTTCGGCCGCACTTGCCATCTCTTGGTATTCGCAATGCCCATAGACTGTCACAACACGAAGCGGATGTCACTAGAACCCCCTGAAGGAGGGTTAGCGGACGACAACCTGGTAGCCACTTCCTTATTGGCCACGCTAGCCTGATTGTTAACATATTAGCATGAAAGAAACACTACTTGGCATGTTTCGTGCGTGAGTGAACAAAGGTGACCCTCTGTGACAATATAAATCTGATTCTTTCTAGGATTGTGAGAGAGAGGTTTATTTTGACAGATTTTATTTCTTTTATACAAAAACCTCACGGGTTCCAACGTCTGGAACATTGTGCGATTGACAGTAATAAACAAGCACTAGGAAATGGTACAAGACATAGCAAATTCAATATTACGATACAAAAATGGATTAAAAAAAGACATCGAAAGACATGGAAAGAAGCACCGCAAAACACGTGAGGGCAATCACAAGATATATATGCGAAAAAGAAACACATTCCAGAAATATATTTTATACAAAAATAAAATGCAAATGTAGAAAATATTAAACAGTGCAAACTAATAGCATTACAGTTGTAAAGTTAGTTCATTTCTAAAAGGTATTGACCCACGTATGTTGACAATGGTGTCAGGGAGCCAGTCCACATGTTTTTATACTATAAGGCAGGGCAAAGTTGTTATATGCTAGCGTTTGGCCTGACATACGTTCAATGCCCGTACTATTTTTGAGACGGCTCGAAGAGAGATGTGGTTTTAAAAGAGGCAGCGTGGTTTGACAGCTACTGTATATTGTTTTGCGTAGGAAGCAGATTAGAGAAATATCCCTACGCATCTGAAGGTGTGGAAGTGAAAGTGAATGTTTAATTTTTGTTATACTAGATAGTCTATTGTAGTCATGCACAATGAAGCGAGATGCGCGATTGTGAACAGCTTCAAAAGATTTGATGAGTTAATCCAGGTGGGGAGACCAGATGGCTGATGCATATTCGAGCTGAGGGCGTATGAAATATTGGTAGGCGAGGTTACGAGTAGTCCCAGTGTGCTATGAAGATTGCGCTTTAGGTAGCCTAATGTTTGCGATGCTTTTGCAGATATTTTATCGATATGTGCGTGGACCACGATAGGTTAGGTGCGAAATAAATACGAAGATACTTGTAGCAAGTTGTAGCTAAGAGAGCGTCATATTTAAAGGAATATGTAAACATGGAAATCGATACCCTCCGCCCAAAAGTCATGGTTTTGCATTTGTTAGTGTTCATTCTCATAAGCCATTGATCACACCAATGCGTTATACGGTCGAGGTCATGTGGAAGCGCACTACAGTCACTGAATGTATTAATTTTTAGTGGTTATAACGTTGCTCATAAATGACACGGGCACAAGAAGAGACGGTGAAGCACACTTTTGCGCCCTGTGTGTTCAACGTCGATTGTGTCCGTGTCATTTATGCGCAACGTTATACCCACTAATGGCAAACCAACAGGCCCAAATAGCAACCTTGGTGAAGTATATGAATTTTTCTATACAGCAAATAGTCGTTGGCGCATAATGTGATGTTCGATGTTATCTCAAATTGCACGTCGTTAATGAATATGAGGAATAATAGACGGACGCTCCCCCGTGGAACACCGGATGACACGTCGGTAATGGCAGATGAAGTACCATCGATGACTGTGCATTGTTTACGAACTGACAGGAAGTTTCGGAGCCAGGAGACAGTTATGGAATATATGTTAAGTGATGAAAGCTTTTCTATGAGGCGACAGTGTGCGACACGATCGAATGCTTTTGAAAAGTCTATAAATATGCAGTCGGTCTGAAAATTATCGTCAGCGTTTTGGAATAGGCCATTAGTAAACTCTAAAAGTTGCGTTTCGCATGATCGCACTTTCCTAAACCCATGCTGGTTTTCAGAAAGGAAATTACTAGAGTTCAAATGACTGGTTACGTTTGAGACAATTATGTTTCAGTAATTTACCGGGAACGCTAGTTATTGATATCGATCGATAGTTACATACGTTGTTCTTATCTCCCAATTTGTGAACTTGAATCAATTTGCCAATTTTCCAATCGTATGGAATTTTACCTGCGGTTAATGAGTGCTGGAAAATGTGAGCGAGAATTACGCTGGACGGGATTACTGTTAGTTTTGTAATATTGGAGTTAATGCTATTCACCCCAGATGAGGTGGATATTTTAAATTTGTTTTCATCAGCACTTATATTCTCATGTAGCTCTTGAGTAAATTCTGTGAGAGAATCGGGCGGGCGATAACAGATGCCGAAAATAGTGTTGGATGAGAGCGACGTGATTGCAACCTATAAAATCATCAGTGGGCTATGATTGTCAACTAAGAAAGAACTGCCATGCTTACCAACGGGAATGAAAACTCCGCCCCCTCATTTACCAGTCCTGTCTTTGTTATATATATTAAAATGGCTGCAATCTGACAGAACGTTGTCACCACAGATACCTGGATGTGACTACGTTTCTGCGAGTAAAAGAACGTCGCAGGAACTGTCATCTAGTTGCGTACAAAGCTGGGTGCGTTTTGGCAAAAGACTGCGTATGTTCGTAAAATATACCGTTACCTGACTGAGGCACTTTCGTTACCTGACTGAATGGGGTTATTGGGAACACGTGGTCTTGATCTGGCTGTTAGCTATCAAGAAGATTCTCTTACTGTGTCACAAGTAGGATCGTAAGAATAAACAACGTTGTCAATGCGCAGTCTCTCAATGTTAAGCTCGTAGGGTACATTTTTGGACTTGGCGTATTCCAAGAGCTTTCTTCTGGCTAACCGTATTGGTGCTGAAAAATCGTCCCGTACAGAGAACTGCGTGCCTTTAAATATATTGCCCCGTTCGAAAATATACTGCTTGTCTTTGTAGGACGTAAATTTTAGTATAATAGGCCGCTTTTTACCAGCGCGATAATGACCAAATCTGTGGCACGTTCGCTTTCGGCTGGTTGTAGAGATATGCCGAGCTGTTGGGAACACAGATCAATAGCTTTTTTTTTTCTCTTCTGGTGACGCTGGTCATCCGGGACACCAAAAAAGATCAGGTTCGATCGTCTCAGTCGATTTTTAGTGTCGTCGCATCTCAGTTCACTTCGCCTAATTTGTTCGTTTAAAGCATCCGAAAGACCTGCAGTTGAACCGCATGCTGTCTGAATCTGTTTTTTTTTCATTTCTACTGCTTCGACTTCAACAGCGCGAATTCTGGAGGATAACTGTTTCAACTCGACGTTGACCGTTGCCTGCCAGTTCATGAGCGTGCGTAAATCATTGCTTATTTCGTCTTGGCCTGATTCTATCCTTTGTGCCGCGGCAAGAACTTCTGCTAGTACGTGATTGTTAGAGGGACCTGGGTTTTGTTCTATATCACTAGAAAGAACTAGGAGTAGGTTTACAAGACACAGGGTAACTCTACGTTTGAGCGTCGTAAACATGTTCAACACATTCACCACAACTTCGGGGCAAGACACCGCAATGAAACAACGATGGCTGGTTTTCACAAAAGTGCTGACGCTGTAGTAACTAACGTGGAATAGCACGGAGAACCAGAAAAGCACGGAGGTTGGCCTGAATCAATTTTTTTCTAACATTACTTCGACTGGGTAGCGCAAAAACACGGAACAAAAGATAGAGACAGCACTTGACCAGCCTGCCCAACTTTCTAACCTGCTACTCGGCGTTAGGTGGTAAAGGGAGGAGAGAGAAGATGCCACGTTTTTGTGAAAGTGCGTGGGGAAGCACCCTGGGCAAGTAACGCTGCCAGTGATGGCCCACACATTTCAGCTCCGCGAGGTTTTCCTGTGGCCACGTGGGTTAGTGAAATAATATAGCCTGAACCTCTTCGTTGAATCTCACGCTGTATCCCTAGCATTTCGCCTCGATCGAAATGCGGCGGCCGGGATTCGATCCAGCGACCTCCGGGTCAGCGGTCGAGCACCGTAGCCGCTCGACCACCGTGGCGGGTCAATAACGTTGTACACACGGAGCCGCGTCCCTCATGCCGTCAGGAAGTAGACTACAAGCCGTCAGATAGTATGTGAGGGATTATTAGTCAGTTGCCAGCTCGTAACAAGATCACGTGCTACGTGACGCCAGTAGGAAAAAGAAGAGTGTTGCACACTCGCCGTCATGGCTACAAAAAGCGCTGACTAACGCTCCCAGGTTTAAATGCACATATATATCCGAAAAACTACGGGAGGACGACTGCAGTAGTAGCTGAATAGGTAGAGCATCGGACGCGTTATTCAACGGTAGCAGGTTCGATCCCTGCCGGCGGGAACTTGTATTTTGGTCCACTTCACTTTCCTCACATTTATATCAGAGTTGCTACAAATAACGTCCCGTATACTTTCTTAGGCTTGATTGCCTGTCGGTTGTAATTAATTTCAAGTCTATTTGGCGTACAGTGGTGTTGAGATTAGCATAGAAGCACAGTTTAATGCGATGCTTGTAGCGCAGCTTATTGTGTATGTCATGGAGTGCTGTATGGTGCATGCTTGTCAATTCGTTTCGAGGTTAATGTGCTGAAGTGCTGATCTGACCTGCAATATTCGAGAGAAGTCATCTGTGCACTCTGAGTTCCTAATCATGCAAGTACTTATGATGACACAACATATTTAGAAACCATCGTTATGCTAAACATGTGGTCTAGTGCAGCAATGATGGCATTACTCGCTAGCGCCCTATTACTACGGCAAATCTCTCAGGCAGGCGCGGTAAGTACACTTGGAGCGCCGTTGAGTTCACACGTTTTCTGTAGATTGGACAAGATGCTGAAATGCATCGTTGATGTACGGTAACGTAGCTGAAATATAACGTCTCACACCGCGGTAAATAATGTGGTGGCGAGGATTTAGCACTTTCCATGATTTGGGCAAGTATTTTGGTCTGATATCTAATTCATTCCAGCTTCATCCCATGAAAGCGGCACATGACGTGGGTCTGCACGTCCTACCTTTCCCTATGCTAGCATATGGGTACACCCTGATCCGGGGCCATCTTGAATCGCACAGCATGCCACCTGTAGTTCGTAGGCTTTGCGAATTCATTCTCACGTTCTGACCATCGGTTATCTGTTCTTCTCATGACGTGACCTCTACTGTGTGGGAGCCACGCCAGCGCCAGGCCGCTGTCCTAGCGCCACGCTGCGCAGTGGCGATTCGCGTGGGCCACTCGCAGGCTTCAAAAGCGGCAGCCGTGGCGCTGCCCGGAGATTCGGCGACGGACCGCCCTGCGCTGGAAGGGTGTGCCCCGCCGAGGCGAAGGCTAGAGGCCAGTACTTGCGGCCGCGACCAGTTGTATCGTGCAGCGTGTTTTCCGTATTCTAAGTTTATGTTAATAAACGTTCATTTTGAAGTTTAAACCAGTGGAGCATCATTTCCGTGGCAGCAAGACGGCCGAACCCCACATATGGCGCCCAACGGGTATTGCCGTCTCTGTCAAGAAGGATGGACGCGGCCTTGCAGCGACTCCTGGAGACTATGGAGCGTCCGGACCTCGTCTCCGCGACACGCCGAGTCCGCAGCCTTTCTGGCAGCGAGGAGCGTGGCGATCCCGACCGTCGAGGGTGAACGATGGCTGGTGCCGCCGTTTGGGCAACTGGGCACAACGCCGCAGGCAAGCGATGAGCTCGCGCTCGAGATTTTCGATGAAGCGGAAGAAAAGGAGGCAGAGTGAGGCGAAAGGAAAATGATCCATGGCGAGTCCGACTCCTACGGGGACGGCGGCGAAGCCCCCGGGGATGACGAGATCGAGGACGCCGCGGACGTTTTCGTAGTCCCTATCACGGTCTGCGGGGTGACGAGGAAAGCACGCACCCACCCCTGTCATATTCGGAGGTGTTGTTTTCCGGGAGCAAGTCGGAATGTGTTAGCGGAGGGCCAAGTCACCGGGACGACAGGGATCAAGATTTTGCGCCGCGGGAACGCAAGAGCCTGCTGCTCAAGCCTCGCTTGGTGACCGTAGAAGCAAACAAGGAGGCCGCTGCCATTTTCAAGGCTCCCGAGCTTGCACCTAAAGGCTCCTCGTCTATTTTGGGCGGAGCGCGTCCCGTTGACGCGGCTACCCGAAAGCGTGAGATCGAAGCCCGGTTGGCTCGGCAGCGTCAGGAAGAGCGCCTACAGATCCGGTACCGGAAACCCATTCAGGACAGCCGCAAGTACGACCGGGTGAGGCGCTCTAGTGTCACCTCGAGGTCAGAGCGACCGCGGCGTTCCTAGTAGTCTGGATGGGTGTGATAAGTGAAGTGACCGTGCATGAGGCGAAGTGGCGTAATCGTCTTTGAAGTGCGCGCCACAGAGACCATCGAAGAAGACGACGCACGAAAATCGGGGAACGTGCTGGCTCGAAGCAGAAGGAGAACAAGTGAGGCAGACGTGGCTGGAGGTCGAAGAACCAGGGCGTGGGAGCAGTGACTCGTCGGGTTGCGGACTCGAGGTCTCAGCAGGCTCCCACCTGGGACCCTACCAGTCGTCCTTACGCTTCGGACCTGGCGTGGGTGAAACGTCGCCAGGACGTTTCCGCCAGGCAAGTCCAGCATCTACGGCAGCGAGCGCCGGCCAGCGTTCGAGATGGGCAGGGCAAACGCCTTGCGGGCTCCAGGTCAACGACCTCCGCAGTGAGCCGCGTTCTTGGCCGCGGCTGTCATCGGACCTACCGGGCTACCCAAGCGTCGGCCGTCCCTTCCCAGCGTTGAGTTTGCCGCCGGGACTTCACCACCGCTTTCCTCTCCGGTGAACTCTTTCTGGTTTTTGTACTATGCCCTTGTGACTCTTACTCCAGCATTCCAAGCATTTGTTAATTTTTCCTTACTTCATTTATTATTAGACCTTTCTAGTCTTTTGTAAATACATTTTTTTGGTGTGACTGCATAAACGGCCTCGTTACTGCCCGATGACGATTAAGTCATCGCGATTCTCCGTACAGAAACACGAGCGTCTTGTATAGATCTTTGTCTCGCTATACAGCTCGTTACAATGGGACTCCTACGACGGTGGAGGACTGCAACTCGTCGTGGCAGTTCAGCAATGACAGCCGTCATCATTCGCAATGTAGCCAGAATGGCTCTCAGGCTGGCTATGATGCACCTGTACGAGGCAAACCAGGAGGCATTGCAAAACAACTGCCGGCTCATTGCACCCGATGACAAGATTTTGACGCGAAGGTGTCGTCGGCACTGCCATCGAAGGACACGGCCGCCGAGTCCTACCTGAAGCGCAATTCCCTTTGTTTGTTTATAAATACTGCTGTCTCGATTTCGAGACATAGCAGGAGTGGGTACATATATTAGTACAAACAGCAAATTAAAGAAACGCTAAGATTATACAAACACATAACGATACAATATGCTTACATAGCTGTGCAACAAAATCTTTCATCAGGTGCGAGTACAAACGTTGATGGGAACGCCTGCGACAAACCCTTTCTTCACAGGGGTGGAGGGGGGAGTGGGTGGTATGTGGCAACCACCCCCTTCGCCAGGCCGCTATCCTAGCGCCACGTGCCGCGCAGTGGCGATGCGCGTGGGCCACTCGCAGGCTTCAGAGGCGGCACACCGCTGTGCGCGCGTCGTCGGCAACAGATCGCTGTGCGCGCGGGAAGGGTGTGCCCTGCGGGGGCGAAGGCTAGAGTCCAGTGCTTGCGGCCACGACCAGTTGTTTCGTGCAGCATGTTTTCCGTATTCTAAGTTAATGTTATTAAACGTTTATTTTGGAGTTTATACCAGCGGAACATCATTTCCGTGGCAGCAAGATGGGCGAACCCCACAACTGACACGTGATTATGTACGAGGATTATCCAAAAAGTAAGAGCCGCTTGGCCCCCCCAGAAATAAATATTCGTTAGCAAGAGTTTTTATTCTCGGACAAAGTAGCACAAACGTGGCGTTTTTTTTCTTCAAAAAGAGCCAGGTGCACTTTCATTGTTACTGAGAAAAATGCATTTTTTTTGCTAGTGACAATTTGGTCGAGCCTGCTCCAACAATGGTTTTGCCAGCGTGTTCCTGTCCCCTATATACCTTAAATCTATATTGCGGCTATTACCTATATAGCCCATTATCGTCGGCATTCAGGAATAAAATTTCTATTTGGCTCTTATAGATTGGAACATTTAATTTGGGCTTGAATTAGCTCGTAAAAGAAGTCTAAAACAATTCTAATGTACAGTATAGCAATATTTTACGACAAAATCAACATCTTCGTGCTTCCATCGGTGCCGTCCTTCGTCGCATGGGCGTAATGACGATGACTAGACTTGAAGAGCGAGTGGTCCTTTCTGGCAAAAGGCGCACTTTACTCTGGGCTGTCAGCAGCGTTTTCTTGTTCTTGGCATCTTGATTTTGTTTTGTCGCCTAAAGGAGACTGGCTCATACCCACATCTATCGAAGGCCTCGAAAAGTGCTCCAGCTCTTGTTGTTCTTCCTCTGAGCGCGTTTTATGGCGTGCCGTTTCGGATCACTTCTTCTTCTTCAAGGAATAGATTGGTGCCCGATATATTCATTTCATATGTCTTTTATTTCAAATATACCGTCTTGGTACGAAAGAAGGACATGATTCTGTGGCGCTAAGCTCGAGAAGAAGCACTAAGAGGCAAAAAGTAGGAAAGTCGGCATGTTACACTTTATGCTCGAGTTTTGCCCTGCAACATCATGTCCCTCATTAAGTGCCAACTCGCCCTAGAAAAACTAATTGTGGAACGTAAACACGATAGCGAAGCAACGAGGACACAAATGAAACAGATCGGATGAGACCATGTTGGTTATTTTGGTCACGCATTGTTGTCGCAGCGCTGCTTCAATGAACGTGGCTCAGTTTTATAGAAACAGATGCAGGATTTGGCGCAGTTTTGATTAGAAACTGTTTATTTGAGTCCACTTTACAATCTGGAACTGCCCCATTTTGATTTCATCTGTTTTAGAAGTTAAAGATACTTAGGCGCGCTTTGCGCTCCCGTCAAGTTTATCCCACTTTCAGTCTCTGCATTTCGCTCTTCCTGAAAAAAAAAGACGCCACAAACTTCAATTTTCTACATAATAACGGTTAAGATCTGATGAACGAAAGAACGGGAATATTAAAGGGATGCTGACACGAAAATTTTCAATTGTCGTTTTTTTGCGTCAAATGAGAGGTCAAGCCCTCAAGAGCCTAGAAAATGTAGTGCTAAGCGCGAGAGCACTCTGAAAAAGTAATTACAGTGTGTTTTTGAAAGCTAGTTTCGGTTCCTATACTGTACCCTGACGTCACAACACGGTATGGGCTTCTCGTCACGTGCTCGCACAAGATATGATGACGTTTCCACGGCCTCTCGGCACCGTGGCTCCGTTGGTGACGCACAAGCGGCCATTTTGAATGTTTTGGTGAAGCACAAGCGCCCATCTTGGAAGTTTTGGTACCTAACGCCATCACAACGCCAGACTGCTGCGTGAAGCCACCAGAAATGGTACTGTACTCTGACATCAAGCTAGTGTCGTTGTCGGTAGGTGCGCCATGGAAAAATTGACTTTAATATAAAAATAAGATATCAGCATTAGCTGAGCTTCACACTTGCTCAGAGCCGTCTCTGCATACAGGAGATTTGTATGGTAGAGTAAACTCGCCTTCGAAAAAATTGGCCGCCTATCTGCGTGCTTCGCTGCAAATGTCGTCTAAAGACGATAGAAGAGGCGCTGCGTAAGATATGGACGCCACCTGGCAATACGTCGGGAAACATGAGTGCTGTGTTGCGGGCTGGTAGTCCCGGCGCAGCTGCAGGCGAAGACGTGCGGTGACCAACGCGACCGGTGGGGACGCCAACCAGCCCGAACACGTGGTTTGGCGCGATGCGCTGAAGCAGAAGAAACGTCCGCACTCAACGAGTACTCTCCACACACTCTTTTGTTTACACGTCGCCTGCGTAAAACAGGAATGCCAGAGCGGCGCCCCATGGCATTCGTACAGTGCAATACAGAACCGAAACCGAAACACAACAATGAGCTCGTGCGGAGGGCACGGAGCAAGGCAAGTTTCAGCGCAGTCGCATTTTCAGCGCAGCTTAAGAAAGTAGGGTCTTTGGAATTACGTATGTATGCATTTTCTATTAAAGGAACACACCACCTAATACTTACCTAGTGATGTTGCGCCTCAGATATGCGTGATATTTACATTTTGATCGACAACGTTCACAAGTATGAACAGCCGTACCAGTTCAGGATGGCTGGCCCTTGGGCAAGTGGTTCAACTTTGGCCAAGTGGCTGAATCGAGTGACGTGCCAACAAACAGAAAGACAGACAGACCAAAATTTCTCCGTTTAAGTATCCCAAGAAAGACTATCGTCTTTAAAAAGGTGTCAGTGCCCCTTGAAGGGTTCGTTTTTCTTTCCTAGAGAAATCTTAATTTGAACTAACAGACAAGAAAGCCAAGAAAAGTATAGGGGATGTTATTTGTAGTAATTATGATGTAAAGGTGAAGAAAGTAAGGTGGACGAAAAGATAAGTTGCCGCCGCCAGGGACGCAACCTGCGACTTTCGAATAACGCGTCCTATCCTCTACCACTAAGCTACGGTGACGGTCATCCTGCCGTCTACTTTATGGGGTATATACGTGCATTTAAACCAAGGAGTGTTAGTCGGCGCCGCTATGGGCCATGACGGTGAGTGTCTGCTGGCGCCACGAAGCACGTGATCTTTAATTGGGATAGCAATTATATGGACGCTCTCGGCGGATTTCTGCCGTCGCCGGCATGTCCCGGATATGTATATGTATGTATATATATATATATATATATATATATATATATATATATATATATATATATATATATATATATATATATAAAAGGCACGAAGAAAAATAAGCAGAACAAAAAAAATTCTGAAGTTCCCGACGCGGAATTCGAACCAACGACCCCTCGCTCCTCAGCGCTGCGTCATACTCAACCACACGCCATGTATGCGACAGCGAAATAACGGCAAGCTATTTATGTCCACCATCTACCGCTGGTGGTACGCAGATCTCGGAGCAGCTTGAGCGTATCTTCTATCACGCAACGCTCCTACCTTTTCCTTCAATTTGAAAAATGTGCTTGAGACTCGCACGACTTTCTGTACCCACTCGTGATGTGGAACAAAAAATTGGCCGTGTATCTGCGTGCTTCGCTGCAAATGTCGTCTAAAGACGATAGAAGAGGCGCTGCGTGAGATATGGACGCCATCTGGCAACACGTCCGGAAACATGAGTGCTGTGTTGCGGGATGGTAGTCCCGGCGCAGCAGCAGCTGAAGACCGGCGGTGACCAACGCGACCGGCGGGGACGCCAGCCAGCCCGAACACGCGGTTTGGCGCGAAGAGCTGAAGCAGAAGAAACGTCTGCACTCAAGGAGTACTCTCCACACACTCTTTTATTTACACGTCGCCTGGGTAAAACCAAACTCCTTAGGGTAAAACAGGAATGCCAGAGCGGCGCCCCATGGCATTCGTACAGTGCAATGCAGAACCGAAACACAACAATGAGCTCGTGCAGAGGGCACGGAGGAAGGCAAGTTTCAGCACAGTCGCGTTTTCAGCGCAGCTTAAGAAACTAAGGTCTTTAGAATTACGTAGGTATGCATTTTCTATTAAAGGAACACACCACCTAATACTTACCTAGTGATGTTGCGCCTCAGATATGCGTAATGTTTGCTTTTTGATCATCAACAATGTACACAAGTATGAACCTAGTCAGCCGTTCAAGATGGCTGGCCCTTGGGCAAGAGGTTCAACTTTGGCCGAGTGGCTGAATCGAGTGACGTGCCGACAAACAGAAAGACAGACCAAAATTTCTCCGTTGAAGTATCCCAAGAAAGACTATCGTCCTCAAAAGAGAAAGAACACCGGGCATACCTTGCGCCAGACGTCCCCGTGTTTCAGGAGACGCAGAGGGCTCACTACATGCACTGCACTTTAAAAGGAAAAGAAATATCTAAGAGCGTCTCATTCTCCATATTCGACATGCAGTCGTGGCCAATCGCCAAGAGTGGGTATGTGCCATAATTTTGAGTAAACAAACATTGTCGACACTGGCAGCGCGTTGCTCAAGCACAAAGACGTAACAACTGTGAGAGTTCAGGCTTGTCCTGTGCGTTCATTTCGGGCTTCCTTTGTGCTTCAGCGGCGCGCTGCAAATATAGAGCTACTTGTCGTTCTTCGTGTGACATTCCAATTTCTTGCTGTCGCATTCATTGCTTCGCCCGTGCGGCGAAACGGTGACTTTTTGCCGTCGCCGGCATGTCCCGCATATGTATATGTATGTATATATAAATAAGAGCCACAAATAAAAATAATTCAGAAGAGAAAATTCCGAAGCGCTCGAACGCGGTTTCGAACCTGCGACCCGTCGCTTCGCAGCTCGCTGCCTTAGACAATTACGCCATCTCTCATTCGTTCTCCAGCATACTAACGGCAGAATTCAAACGCACGCGGCGTTGGGTGAAACGCACGGGACGCCACACAAGGCGAAATTAAAGTTAAGCGAGACGCGGGCCATGCTGCATCGTTGCCCGCGCTGCGTTTGCGTCGTATCGCTGAAGACCCACGCAAGTTTTTCATTTTGGGGTTGTAGCGCCACGCCACTCGTGGCCGGTCGGCCAGGAAAAAAAGAGCGTCCCGTGGCTTGTGGTAGTGCGAGCTGGTGGGAACACTTTGGCTCTTGTAGACTTATGCCACAGGAGGGAAGAAACGAGACGGTTGAACCAGAATCACAGTATATATGTTACACTGCGACCGGAATCCCGAGGCTAAAATTAGAGCGCAAACGCACAAGACACCCACGAAGAAAAGAAACGTGCGACACAAGCGCTGACTAACAAGTGGTTTTTTCTTTCATACGCCAATGCATATACAAGCCCAAGGCAAATTTACCGCTCATGCGCACACAAAAATAGCTCTAAACCAAAACGGGTAACAAGGATGATAGTGTATTAGATACGCCAAGACATGAAATTAATTCAGATGGGCGCAGGGACAAAGAAGTAAAGAAGTAAGAAGGACAAATAAGTGCGTTTGCGCTGTAATTGTAGCCTCAGATAAAGCTTTAGCTTAGTGACCAGAATCGACGCCCGCAGGGAACGCGAACCGTGGCTTCAAGTACCACTGCCAAGCGCCCTCTTTATTTTCTTCTCTTGAGGTCACGCGCTCTGCGGTTTCGTTTGCCGTCCAAAGGAAGGCGCTGAAGGGTCTTAGGACAACGCGAGTGCAAGAGTCCGAGAGTGGCTTGCGTTCTGCGCATGCGTCCTGACGACTCGCGAGTTTCTTGGGTCCCGAATTCTAAAACTGTCTAGTGTTTCGCCGGGGTTGGGATGTGCGCCTTCGACTTGTATTTTGACATACAGGGCGTGGTCGACCGTGCTCGCGCAATTATCTCTTGAGGGAGTGTTTTGTACGTCTCGTGCTTTCATCGCAAAATTTCCGTTGAAGCTATAGATCACACGAAGGTCACTTTGCTCACTGCAACGGCCGCATTTGCGAAAGGAGTGATCTGCTAGCTAGAAGATCCAAAGTAGGGGTTTGTTGAAGTAACAACTGTGACAGCTCGCGCTCGTCGTATGCACAACTGAGCGTTCTTTTCGTGCCTCCTTCTTGGTGTTTGAGCAGCGCGCTGCAAGTGTCGAGCTGTGACAGTTGTTAGTTTGCACTCGCCTTGTATGTTTTATTTTCCTGCGTAATTTGTGGTTTAGCAACAAGTTTCTTGCTGCTTGACGTTCTTCCGGTGACATTCCAATGCCGTTCTTCCTGTGTCATTGCTTCGCCCTTGAGGCGAAACTGTGACTTTTTAAATGCGAAGCATTTCTTAGCGAACTTCTGCGACTTTGAGCGTATCTATCTGTCTATCTAGCCGCCTACGACTTTGTGCTCTCCTGGCCGTTTTGTTAATCGGATGTATACCAAAATTGGTGTGTCATAACATGGCCTTATTACGAACATAAATGGCAGGTCGTATCATGAAAATCATGACACGCATGTCATGAACAGCATGATATACATTCCACGACCTTAGGCTCTTGCGGCCGTTTCATATACACCAAAATTGGTACGGCGTGACAAGAATTCACGACGAACATAACGACAGGTCCTAACATGCAAATCATGACGCGCATGTCATGTGCAGCATGATTTACATGACATGGTCTCTGGGCGCTCGCGGCCGTTCAAATGAAGGGATATATACGAAAACTGGTATGACGAGACATTATTGTATGACGAACATAACTAATACGTGGTAACATGAAAATCATGACATGCATGTCATGTATGACATGATTTACATGCCACGCTCATGGCGCACTCGCGGTCGTTTCGCTAGATTGATATACACCAAAATTGGTATTGTGCTCTGTGACTGTATGAAGAACATGAATAACAGGTGGTAGCATGAAAACCATGACATGCATGTCATGTATGTCATGATTTACATGCCACGCTCATGAGCATTCGCGGCCGCTTCGCTAGCTTGATGGACACCAAAATTGGTATTGCGCGACACGACCGTATGACGAACGTAAGTGAGAGGTGGCAACATGAAAATCATGACATGCAAGTCATGTACAACATGATTTACATGCCACGCTCATGGTGCGCTAGCGGCCGTTTCAGTAGATTGATATAGACCAAAATTGGTATTGCGCGAAGTGACTGTATGAAGAACATGAATAACAGTTGGTAAGATGAAAACCATGACATGCATGTCATGTATGTCATGATTTACATGCCACGCTCATGATGCATTCGCGGCCGCTTCGCTAGCTTGATGGACACCAAAATTGGTATTGCGCGCAGCGACTGTATGACGAACGTAAATGAGATGTGGTAACATGAAAATCATGACATGCATGACATAAACGACAAGACTTACATGTCATGTTCATGGCGGACTCGTGGCCGTTTCGCTTGCTTGATATCCACCAAAATTGGTATTGTGCTATGTGACTGTACGAAGAACATAGCAGGTGGTAGCATGAAAACCATGACATCCATGACATGTATGTTATGATTTACATGCCACGCTCATGGTGCATTTGCGGCCGTTTTCCTAGCTTGATATATACCAAAATTGAATGTAAACATTTCGACAGAAATCTGTATGGCTGGGTGGAATATTTAGGAGGTTGATATGGCTCCAGCCAAGTTTAAGAGAGCCCGACGTTTCAGGACCGATTCGGTCCCTTCCTCAGGGGTTGTCTGGTTTGGTCATGGAAGTTTCTCCCCGACTTGTTCCACCGCGGCTCCGGATTTCCCTTTCCCTCACGTTTTTGGAGGCCGTGAACGTAAACCGAGGGCATTGTTCCCTGGGACCGGTTCACATTTGCCGGCGTGTTTTGAATGTGCCACGACTCGAGCAAGAGCCTCCTTCGCAGATTCTTTTCTGTTTCCAGAACAGAAGCGCCGTCGAAGTCAATCTTATGGTCGTGCTTTTCACAGTGCTCTGCAAGAGCGCTGCGTTGCATTTCCATCTTCCTGACGTCGTTCTTATCTTGGCGCATTCTTTCTCGGAAGCACTTGCTCTCGCCTATGTAGCTAGCTGGGCATTGTGAACACGGCACCCTGTAAACTACGCCCTGGTGTTGTTCCCTCGGGGGTCGATTCTTCGGCCGCGGTAGCAGGCGGGTGAGCGTCGACGCTGGCTTGTGTATCACCGTGACCCCCTCTTTTCTAAGAATCCTGGCGAGCTCTTCACTGATGCCCCTGCACTTATGGTATGACAATGCGCTGGGCTGGCTTCTTGGATTCCGTTGTGGCCGGTGGGGTGGCCGGGGAGGGGGGAGGGGGGTCGCGTAGCGTGCCTTTCGGCACACGGCGCGACACTCGGCGAATGAAAGCTTTGCTGTATCCGTTCTTTAGCAGCTCGGCGACGACCCTCTCCTCTTCTCTCTTTCTCTCCCCCTCCGACGTGCAGATTGTTCTTGCACGTGAAAGGAGCGCCGAAACTACCGAAGCTTTGTGGGCAGTCGGATGACAGGACGTGAAATGCAAATACCTGCCGGTGTGCGTTGGCTTTCTGTATACCGAGAAGGTCATGCGCTCGCCCTGCCGCCCGACTGCCACATCGAGAAACGGAAGCGTCCCGTCTCGCTTCCATGACCAAACCAGTCAACCCCTGAGGAAGGGACCGAATCGGTCCCGAAACGTCGGGCTCTCTTAAACTTGGCTGGAGCCATATCAACCTCCTAAATACCAAAATTGGCATTGCGCGACGCGACTGTATGACGAACATGAATAACAGGTGGTAACATGAAAACCGTGACATGATGCCATGTATGTCATGATTTACATGGCGCGCTCATGGTGCATTCGCGGCCGTTTCGCTAGATTGATATTATACACCAAAATTGGTATTGCGCGAAGCGACTGTATGACGAACGTAAATGGAAGGTGTTAACATGAAAATCATGACATGCATGTCATGTATGGCATGATTTACATGCTATACTCGTGGCGCACTCGCGGCCATTTCGCTCGTTTGGTATACACCAAAATTGGTATTGCGCGATGTGACTGTGTGACGAACATAAATGAGAGGTCTTAACATGCGAATCATGTTATGCATGTCATGCACGATATGATGTACATGCCACTGTCATGGTGTGCTTCCGGCCGTTTTGTTAACTGGATATAAACCAAAATTGGTATGGCACGACACGAGTGCGTGATGAACATAAACAACAGTTAATGCGTTGTATATACCAGAATATGCGTTTCATTGGCGTGGTGTATACTAGATTGTGCATGCATGCGTGCATGGCAAACATGCGATATATGGTGGACTAGATGCCATGGCATGAATGATTTCATTTGGCTCAAAGACAAACAAGGCGATGTATGAAGCTCTTTTTTTTTACGAGCTGGCAGCTGACCTATAATCTGTCGCGTAGTACCCTAGGCCACCAGTCTGCCAGAACGATACCCTCGATATGAATGAACGAAAGGGGAATTTTCAGGCCTCGTTTTTCTTTGCAAGAGACAACATTAATTAGAACTAACAGACAAAAAAGCCAAAGAAAGTATACGAATGTAATTTGTAGTAATTATGATGTAAATGTGAAGGAAGTGAAGCGGACAAAATGATAACTTGCCGCCGGCAGAGACCGAACCTGCGACCTGCGAATAACGCGCCACTAAGCTACGGCGGCGGTTATCCTCCCATCCACTTTATGGGGTATCAGCGCTGGGCAAAGATACTTTGAAATTGTATCGCAATACGATACAAGATACTCGGGCAAGAAGTATTTGAGATCGAGATACAAGATACCACAACACTGATTGTATCCGATATGATACATTCCAATTGTATCTTAAGATATTTCGATACATTCCCAAATTTGAATTATATATCTATATAGTGAGCACCAAACACCCATGCACAAAAATGTTCGCTTGAAAATTTATTAACTGCGACAATTTTGTTTCATTTGAAAAAAATGTCTGTTAGTATCTCGAAAGTTTTGTACTTCTTGCTCAAGGTATATTAATCTCATTCCGAGACCTCTTATGGGCGTTGCTTTAGCTGCTTAACATGACAGCCCTTTGTACATTTCCGCGATGGCGGTTTTAAGAGCGAAGCCGTTTAGCAAATCGCTCCTTGTCCGGCGAACCAAAAAGCTATCATCATCATAAACGGGTATGTGCCACAGAAATTGGGTAAATCTCACTACTCACCACTGGTCCACTAAAAATGAAGAAGGCAACAGTTAACCCTACAAATGGCTGCAAAGCGACCGCGGCGAGCCGAAGAGCCCGAGTACGTACGACGAGACAATACTAGGGAACGGGGAAAGGCAACCGCGGCTGCGAGAAGACCCCGAAGCGACGACGACGTGCCCGTAGTTTTATGAGAGGTGCAACGCTTGGTTTTAGCGCGAGGTTGTCTCTGCAGTTTCTGTGACTGTCTGTGGTTTAACTTGAAATGCTGAGAATAAACGTAGAAACAACTTAGCATCACCTTGATAAAGCCTAGCAATGACCTAGAAGCAACCTAGGAACAACCTGCATCACCTAGTTAAGGCCTAGAAAAAAACTAGATGCAACCATATTAGTCTTCAGCATCGTCCAGTTTCGCTGTTTCGAGCCTTGCGCGGCTTAATGCAAGCTTCGCCAATTTTTTTGCTCGTCGCTCTTGTAATTGATGGGAGTCGCTGCGCTGCTTTCCGACCAGCTAGCGGTTGTAATAATAATATCTGGGGTTTAACGTCTCAAAACAAAGATATGATTATGAGAGACGCCGTAGTGGAGGGCTCCGGAAATTTCGACCACCTGGGGTTCCTTAACGTGCACCTAAATCTAAGTACACGGGCCTCAAACATTTTCGCCACCATCGAAAATGGAGCCGCCGCGGCCGAGCTAGCGGTTGCCATCTAATCACATGAACTTCAATAAGAAGCCTCCGCACGATGGTGCAAGTACCGCTGTGGAGTTGTACACTCTAAGAAGAAAAGGTGTCCATTATGTATCTGCGCAAAAAACGGATGGTGACACAAGAGGAGAGGAAGGCACAAAGAGGCGCAGACTGCGCCTGTTTGTGCCTTCCTCTCCTCTTGTGTCACCGTCCGTTTTTTGCGCAGATACATAATGGATCATTACCAACTCGCCCAACTTACCACTCTTCTGAAAAGGTGTCTTTTGACTCTTCGTTTATACATGTGAGACTCACATGTGTAGCACTCTCCTTAGAGAGTCATTGTGACTCTCTAAAGAGAGTTACACATCCCACGACTCACCTAAAGAAAGCCAACGTGCCTCTCTAAAGACAGTGCTCCACATGCGACTCCCTCATGTATAAAATAAGAGTCAGAGGACACCTTTTCTCTTAGAGTGTACGAGCGTTCCTTGGCCGTAAACATATTACGGTTTTCGCAATGACGCACCACGGGACGGGTGCGCGTCACCAAGAACAAGTGTAGCCCACAAGCATTTCAGACGCATTGCACAGTCGTAGAAAGCGCCACAGGACACCGCCGCTATTCACACTACTGCCACGTATTGCTCCCAATGCCTGGTGATTAGTAAGATTAAAAGAGTTCAGAAAAGCCTAAACAAGGAAAACAAATATATCTTAGTGAAAAAGAAAAGCGGTTCCGTATCAAGCAGAGCAATAAACTTCACTTGCCAGTCAGCGCTACGTGTGGTCATATGTGTGCCTTCTTTTTTTTGTCCTGGTCCTCGCGCTGTTTCCCCGTACGACGAGCAGAGTGAATAAGTATGGAAACACGATAGAAGCGGAACCCCGAATAGCTAATAATAATTGTTAGATTTGACGTCCCGAAACGACGATATGGTTATGAAAGACGCAGTAATGGAGGCCTCCGCAAATTTCGACCATTTGGGGTTCTGAAATCTAAATATAAGCACACAGGCCTCTAGCTAGCATTTTCCCTCCATCGCAATGCGGCCACCGCGACCATCGGGTCAGCAGTCACGCACCATAACCACGAGACCACCGCGGCGGGTAAACCCTAATAGCGTTGGGAAATTCAGTGCCTATGGAAAATAGCGTAAAACGGCTCGTTGGAACGCTGAAGAGGAAAACGGAGCATTTGGTATAACAATGTTTCTCGAATACCTTTGCTAACATATTTAATATAGCGCCTAAGAGTTTACGTTTTTATTTATTTATTTATTTATTTATTTATTTATTTATATATTTATTTATTGGTTTATTTATTTATTTATTCATTTAATTATTTATTTACTACCCACAGCGCCCATACAGGCATTACAGGGGAGGGGGGGGGGGCGATTGTACAGAAAAAGAACACACGTGAAAGGAGCAGGTGCAAGTGAAAATGTAAATTACTCTACGCCGACAAACATACACAGCTGCGTCCAACACAGCTACGTCACTAATGTCATGTATATCGGGAAAACGAGCTAAAGAAACAGAAAGCACAATGATAATAGTTAATGGCAATGCGAACAGCAATTACAACAAAGCGCGGCAGTGGTAAATATATAGTACAGCACAAGATGCAAAGGAAGCACTAAAAGAAAACAGCACAGCTTACAAATGGGATACAGTACAGATCATGGTGATTACCAGGCATACGCATGATTTTTTTAAGGCTTAGTGGTCAAAAGATTCAATCATTTTTATTGCAGGAAAGAATGTGCCATCAAACGAAATTCCTACTATTGTGGAAGGAAGTCGATTCCACAGGCTGATAGTTCTCGGAAAAAAACATGGCTGATCCCTCTGTCATAGGAATCGGTATAATTCGAAAGTAAAACGTGTCTTCACAGACGTGGTTGAGAGTTTGTTGTACATTGTTTCGCCCCGAGGGCAAAGGAATGAATGCTATAGCAACAAGTTATAATGTCACGCGAAGAACGGCAAGCAGCTTGAAACTTGCAACGCGCTGCTCAAGCAGAAAGGACGCATGGAATGAACATACAGAGGATGAGCGCCAACTAACAACTGTCACAAAGCGCTGGTCAAATACAAAGGAGGACGCACGAAACGAATGCACAAGTATACACAGGATGAGCGCGAACTGTCACAGTTGTTACTTATTTGTTTGTGAGGAGCGCGCTTCTTTCGCAAAAGCGGCCGCTGCAGTGAGCGAAGTGACCTTCGTGCTCTCTGTAGCTTCAACGCAAACTTGGGGTAAGAGCGCAAGACTACAAGATAAGCGCGCGCGAAGGAGTGACCACGCCCTGTAGAGACACACGCTCATCTCAACGCGTGGGGCGATGACCTTTAAAGCGCGCTCTTCTAAAATCACTGTAACGGGAAAAGTACCACATTCCTTTTCTCTTCGCCGCCGCGCCCTTTCGGCGGCTTCGCCACAGAAATGGGCCAGCTCCCTCGCCTCGCTAGGGTCTCCCGTCCGCCAGCGCACGGCGCTTTGGAGGGCGATTGCTTTTATAGCCTCAGAGAAGCGTGCAGGAACATTACGACAGGAACATTCCGTAGCGTTATGACACTTCATCGCGAGCCTGTCGAGGCATCGGAGAATGCCTGGGTGCTGCGCTTTTGGGTGCAGCAACCGGCGGGAAACGGGCAAAGCCCTCTTTGTTATTCCCAGCGGGAGAAAGTATGCCAAGCGACGGGCTGTGTGGCTGCACAGAATACGGCGGGAAAAATTTGTTCCCCACGACTGATACCCGCCTTTGTGAGGTAAGCGTTACATTGAGAATTTGCGAATGTTGTTTCGCGGGAATGTTTGCGTCTCCCCTGCACTAGTGCAGCCTGTTTCGCGTGGTTGCCGCGGAAGGTTCATGCACAATAACATTGCCGGGCAGCTCTTATGTTTGGCGTAGAATTGACGCTTTTGGGTTCACATATAACGATCAGCGCGCCATGAAATCTGACTGCTACAGATTGGTATTGCGTGACGTGACTGTGTGACGAACATAAATAACAGGTGGTAACAGGAAAATAATGGCACGCGCGTGTCACGTAAGGCATGTTTTACGTGCGATGCTCATCTAGTATACTATACTCATGGTGCACTCGCGGCTAGTTCACTGGCTTGATATGCACCAAAATCGGTACTGCGTGACGTGACTGTACGGCGAACATAGACACCAGGTGGTAACATGAAAATAATGGCACGAATGTAATGTAAGGCTTGATTTACATGTTACCACGTGTCACTAACGTTCGTCATACAGAAATATCTGGTCATGTCAATCTTGGTATATATGCATTTCATTAAAGGGGTACTGGCACGAAAATTTTGAGTTGTCATTTTTTAGCGTCAAATGAAAGGCCAAGCACTCAGGAGCTTCGAAAAGGTAGTGCTAAGCGCGAGTGCGCCCTAAAAAAAGTAATTACAGTATGTTTACAGCATGTTTTTAAAAGCTAGTTTCGGTTCCTACTGCACCCTGACGTCACAACACGGCATGAGCTTTTCACCACATGCTCGCACAATATATCGTGACGTTTCCACGGCCACTCCGCACCGTGGCTCCGTTGGTGACGCACAAGCGGCCATTTGGATGTTTTGGTGACGCACAAGCGGCCATCGTGAAAGTTTTGGTACCTGACGTCATCACAACTAGCCAGGCTGCTGCGTGAAGTCACCAGAATTAGTACTATAGCCTGACGTCAAGCTAGTGTCGATGTCGGTAGGTGCGCCATAGAAAAATTGACCTTATTATCGAAATAAAATATCTTGTCAACGTTTTCTGAGCTTCACACTTGCTCAGAGCCGTCTCTGCGTACAGGAGATTTGTATGGCAGAGTAAACTCGCCTTCGAAAAAAAGTGTCCGTACCCCTTTAAACGACAGCTAGCGCCCCGAGACCATGTCATGCAAATCATATTTTACATGGCATGCCTGTCATGATTTTCACGTTATAACCAGTAACTTATGTTCGTCATACACGCTTGTCACGCCATACCAATTTTGGTGTGTATAAAGCTAGCGAAGCGGCCGCGAGTGCACCATGAGCATGGCATGTAAATCATGCCGTACATGGCATACATATCATTTCATGTTATCACCTGTAAATTATATTCGTCATACAGCCATGTTATGCCATATCAAAATTGGTGTACATCGCATAAATGAAACGGCCAGGAGAGCACAAAGTCTGTCTGTCTGTCTGTCTGGACGGAAGGATGGACGGATGGATGGACGGATGGATGGATGGATGGATACGTTCAAAGTCGCAGAAGTTCGCCAAGAAATGATTCGCATTCAATAAATGCCCACAACCGAGCGCGTAAATGCCACCCAGTTCGCATTTCTTTATCGCGTTAGTACGCGTGCGTGCGCGTGTAGGCAAGTGAAAACTGCCGCTATTTCTTTCCTAATCAGTTAGAGAACAACGGTATGCTTCTTTCGGGGCTGCAAAAGCGCACACAATGCGTAAAACATGCGTTACTCCGCGTGAAGTCAACACCACACCGCCGCATCTTCGGGCGCGCTGGACCAAATATGGCAATGGGCAGGACGGTCGCGGTACTTTTCCCGTTCCAGTGACTTTACGCTCTTCGAGCCCTTCGCACCATATCGCTAGTGATAACGAAAACACGCCGATGTACCCCGATCTCTGAGTACCGCCGCCGGCAAATGATGTATGTAATAGCACGCCGCTAGTATGACGAAGAACGTGCCGTCTGTGGCGGAGTCGTTTCGCGCTGCGTGCTGGGGATCGAGGGGTCGTGAGTATGACTCCAGGCGACGGAACTTTTTCTTCTAGTTTTTTCTTTGCCACATGTTAGTCTGTATTTTACAACGTCATATCCGTGACGGAAATGCGTCAGTGGAGCCGTGGTGGACCCCGGCATAAAACACTTTCGTGTTAAAAAGAATTGCTGAAGGACGATGTATTGCATTTATACTAAAAAGAGACAGGGCGTGCAAACACGGACACAAGAAAGAGATCAGGACACCACAAACGCCGACTAACAACTGAAGAGACGCACAACGGCTGAAAAGGAAGAAGGCACGAAAACTTATCTGCGCATGCCTATGCAATCGGCGAACCTATCAATCCGGCACGCGAGGCGGTCTACGTGGAAGATAACTGTTAAGGCATTTGATTTCATCTTTATGCAAGTTAATCGACGGTTGGCTCACGCATGCGCTACCACTATTCTCGATATGCCATGCTTCAATCATCAGGCGCGTTTCTTCATTTCTATGCCGGTACAACACTGTGCATTCATCGAATTTTCGCGTGCACTTACAATCTCGACAATGTAAAGATAGATTAGAAGGTGAGCCTCCTGTTAGCGATCTCTTATGTTCCAACAATCTCTGGTTAATATATCGGCCCGTCTGTCCTACGTAGAAGCGGCCGCAGCTGAAAGGGACCTTATACACCACACTCGTACGGCAATCAGTGAATCTGTTGGTGTGTTTTACGAAACAATTATCGGTCCGCTTCTTGTCTTTTACTCGCTCATTCTTCCTCTGCACAGCGGCACAAATCTTACCTAGCTTATTGGCAGCCGTGAAAACAACATTAACGCCGTATCTACTTCCTACTTTCCTACTTTTAGAATGAATACGTACCAACTAGCTCAGCTCTTTGTTATTCTAAGTTGCATTTATATTCTCTTATCGTGCGTTCATGATCTTTGCGTGCTGATGTGTAGTGAGGCCGGTGAATGTATACGTTACGGGGAATTCGAGTATGAAAATAATGTATGCTGTGTAATAGCTTCAGACAAAATGATGCGCTTCGATATTGGAGAGATTCCAATTTTAGCATCGCCTTAGATTCCGTTGCTCTAAACTGTTTGTCATACACGGGTATATTAAGCACATACCTTGCCGCCATTGCCGCAAGCTCAATTTCGCGATTTTACTTATAGTAGTAAAGAGAAATTTTGTTAGTGTATACTCGATGCGCACCTGAATTATTATATATTTGTTCTCAACATCGCTTCGCATAACAGTACATTCAGGTGGAATACAAGTATGTAAACAGTAGCAAGAAATACGCAGAAAGTGAAAAGTAAGAATAAAGCAGAGTGGTTCCCTTGGCAGCATGTTAAAGACATATTGCAGTAAGCAGACCGAAAAAAATATATATAGACTTAGGGAATGTATGGGATGGGAAAGAACAGCTAAGAAACAACTTGTGCTAACAATCAAATTATGATTTTAAAATCTCTTTGAATAAGAGAAAGTGAGGCGTACGCCATGATAGCATCTTTTAGGTGAATCTTTGTTCTGTTAGATCCAGCATCGTACCGGTAGTGATATAGCTGTTAGAATCTTATTTGCATATAAGTCAATCTCGTTGCATATACGCGTAAGTCAAACGTACATCCACGAGATCCTTCAAATCGGCGATGTGTCGATAAGATAAACGTCGATAACTACACTACAGTCGCATCATAATATTCCTAAAGACGCCGTACGCACTCTACTGCGCGGCACAGGACAGTGGCTATGTGCGAAGTTTCTTGGCACTGCCACAATCAAAAAGAAAGAAAAAACGTGCACACAAAAAGTTAGCGGGGAGTAGACGTTGGCGCGCTTGTCTGTCGAGACGACGCGAACTCCATCAGGTGACTCTGATCCACCGATAGGGATGTTCAGAGGTCATCGCCTATCCTCGCTGGAAAACTGGTGGAAAGATAAAATAATGTCACTATCTTTAGCTTTATTCTGGTGACTTCGTGGCAGCAGTATCAGCTTGAGAAGCGTTCAGCCAACGTTTATTGTTTTGCACGGTGGTGGTAAGATCGCAGTATCTTATATCTTAAGATACACGATACATTCTTCAATGTATCGAAAAAAACAGATATTTATACACATTTTGCGACACATATCGCGATACCGATACAAGACACCCAAAGAGTATCTAAGATAGTATCTAAGATACATATATCTCCCATACTGCCCAGCACTGTGGTGTATGTCACAGGGTCGTGACCTCGACGAAGGCTGCAGTCAGCATGTCGCAGATGAAACTTTATTTGGCCGGACTTGTGGCCGGGAAACAGAAAGTCAAACTACAGCAATACACACTGTACACTGATAGCGGCTAACAGGGCGTCGGCCATCGATAAAATGATCATCGCTGGGACACGCCGTCTTTTATATATCATGCATCCAGTGCTGGGCAGTATCGAAGATACATGTATCTTCGATACTATCTTAGATACTCTTTGGGTATCTTGTATCTGTATCGCGATACGTCTTGCAAAACGAGTATCTGTATCTGTATTTCCGATACATTCAATAATGTATCGTGTATTTTAAGATACAAGATGCTGCTATAGAAACACCGCCGTGCGAAACAATAAACGTCGACCGGAATTCCGGTTCTGAAGCTTATATTGCTGCCACTAAGCCACCTGAATAAAACTAACGACAGTAACATTCTTGTATATTTCCGCCAGAGCGCTCCAGCGAGCACAGGCGATGATGTTTAAGCGTCCCTATTGATGGAGCAGAGTCAGGTGCTGGCGCTCGAGCCATGGTGACAAAAACAAGCGTGCGAACGTCTACGCTCAGCCTACCTTTTTTTTCTAGATGGTTTCTTTCTCTTTAGTTGTGTTGAGATCATGACGCTTGTTCATAGACCCTGCCCTCTGTTGCGTACTCCAATGCGTGCGGCGTCTTTCGCACAAATTCTGATGCCACTATACTATCGCTATCGAAGTTTGTCTTGCGTGATGCTTCGTTGCAATCTTCCAAGAATGCAAGAATGGGGCTGCTTTGCGTCTCGCGCCTTCCACATCAGCGATTTGAAAGATCTTGTGGATGCAAGCTCTACTTACATAGTACCATGAGATTCACTTACATGCAAAGGAGATTCTAACAACCGTCCCACTATCGGTGCTGACGTTAGATGCAATAGAACAAGCATTTACGTAACAGGAAATATTTTGACGTACTGTGTCTTTGTTCTTCCTGCTAAATTATTCGAGAAGTTCTTTTAATGATAATTTCATTGTTAGCACAAGTGCTTTCTTTGCTGTCTTCCGTTGGCATCCCATACATTACCTAGTCCTCTGCATAGTTTCTCGCTTATCTGTATATTGTAATATGTCTTTTGTAACATGCTGCTAATATACGTTCTCTCCTTTATTCTTATTTTTTAACTGTCTGCGAACGTGGTTTTGTTTCATATTTCGCGGGCTTTCTCTAAAAGCCCGAAAACATTCACCATGCAGCAAGTACACTGCCAAAAAAAAATTGGGTCGGCCGTTTTTAAATTCGCTCTACGATGTGTCGAAGCGCCGTTGGCTCAAAAGTGAATATTAAAAATGTCGCAATGTCGCATACTTGACCTTATTTATTTAACCAGTTAAGCTTAGTACAAAACGTACCATAACGAGTGCCACGTGACGGCAAACCAAATACCTTTGGTTTCATTTCGGTTAATATTCGGTTCTACTTACGTGAAACACCCTGTATACTTATTCATTCTGATTGCTTATTACGAAACCACCTTGCTATTTGACTTAAATATATTCGTTTTCCTTTTTTTAGGTCGCCTTAAAGTATTCTTATTGTTACAAATCCGCACGTAAGCAGAGCTAGAAGTGGCATTAGTGTGAATAGCAGTGATAACCTGCGGCGTTTTTTGTCGCTAGAATACGTCTGAGACGTTTCCTGGCGGCTCAGGTTCTATCGGAGAACAAATGGCAAAAGATTGCACGTTAGTGAATATGTTGCTAACGAACGCTTTACGCCAGCAGATAAGTAAAATAGTAAAAATCACTGCAGTTTTATGTCCTCAAGTAATTGTGAGCGCCGACTATGTAGTTCATCGTCTTTACACGATGCGTCACAAACAATATCGCTACCAATGTTGCTGCTGCGGTACATCTGTCGGTGGATACGGTATTACGAAAACAATATGCTTGCGGACAAGGTAAGACTGCGCAGCGGTATTTGCGCCATCATGCGGAGGCACTTGCAAGTAGATGGTAACCAGCTAGCTGGTCGCCAAGTAAAACAGCGACACCAACAAGCTACAGAAGTGTCAAGCAAAAACAACTAACAGCGCAGCAGTTAAAGAGCTGTCATGTTAAGCAGCCTAACAAATCCCAATAAGTCGTTTAGAAATGAAACTAATACGACTTGAGCAAGAAAGTTTGTATCTTGTGATACAAACAGGTATTTTGTTCAAATTAAACAAAGCTGGTCGCAGTTAAGAAATTTTCAAGTAAACACATTTCTGCATAGGCCTTTACTGCTTCATTATATATATATATATATATATATATATATATATATATATATAACAGCAAATTTGCAAATGTATCGAAGTATCTTAAGATACAATTGGGAAATATCGTATCGGATACAATTATTCCGCAAGTATCTTGTATCTGTATCTCAAATACTTCTTGCCCGAGTATCTTGTATCGTATCGCGATACTATTTCAAATTATCTTTGCCCCGCCCTGCATGCATCGAACTTTCCAGACTTATCTGTGGTGGTTGCGCACGCTCTGGAATAATCTTGACTATTCGTGTCATTTCACTCTTGAAATGCTTCGACTTGTGCCGTTCCCCACTTGAATTCCACGTTGCTTTCGTGAGGTGCGTTAGCGGCTTGGCGATCCTTGAAAATCCTTTGACGAAGAGCCTGTAATAGGCGCACAAGCCCAGAAATCAGCGTGCGGACTTCTCGTCGGTGGGAGGCGGTAAGGCAGCGATGGCAGCTGTTTTCCGTGGGTCCGGGTGAACTCCAGACTTGCTCAATAAATTCTAAGCGCACATATAGACGAGGACAAAGAACACGTATGACACACGGGCGCTAACTTTCAACACTTTATTGAAGCCAGGGGAACAGAATATATAAGGGCACACGTGACCTTACATGACGCAGGCGCAGCAGGCATGAAATACGACACAATCAATGACATCGCAGAGCAGAATATATAAGGGAAACAGAAACAGCAGTAACGCATTTCTTTGAAAGATAGTGCAATTGACGGCTTAGCCACACATTTATCTCCTAGACTATCTATCTTTTCCGCCTCAATTATCTCCCGCACGAGTTTACTTTTGTTTCTTGTTACGACTGTGCATTTATTAAACATTGGAAGGTACTTCTTTTCCACACTGTCATCTGCATTACGGTCAGCTCTGGTAACACTCGTAACTCGCTAATCACGTGGCCCAAAAAGAAGAGCTCCTCATACGCGAAGCGGCACTTTTCTGGCTTCAAAATGAGTCCAGATGTATTCATTGCTTGAAGTACAACTTGAAGGCGCCGCAGATGCTCGTCGAAGGTTGAGGCAAACACAACGACGCCGTTCATGTACACGAGGCAAGTTAGCCACTTCAAGCCTGCCAGTACTGTATCCATAACGCGTTGGGAAGTCGCAGGAGCCGAGCAAAGACCGAAGGGCATGACCTTGAACTCGAAGTGGTCGTCTGATGTTATAAAGGCGGTCTTCCCTCGGTCTCTCTCGTCGACTTCAATTTACCAGTAGACGGTCTTGAGGTCCATAGACTAAAATGCTTCGCGCTGTGGACTGGAGCGGTCTGGCACTTTCCTCTGTAATGATGTGATGTTTGCGACTGGGGTCTGCTGAATTCTTGACGACGCGACGAAAAGCAGTCCTTGAACTGCAAGAGCAGGGTTTGGAGCTGTTCTTGCCTATGCTTCGGAAGGTAGGAGTGACGTCGACAGCTGATTGAGGAGCTTGATTCGTCTGAGTAGGCTCGGAAGAATCGGCGAGGGCGAAAGCATTGGTGGCTTCCACAACTTCTTCGATATTGGCGACCGCCGTGCCTTGTTCACGTGCTCGTACTCCTTGCTGAAACTGGTGAGCATAACTGTTGTTTTCCCTTCCCGCAACTTAGCTACTCCTCTGGCGGTGCAAATCTGGCGGTTAATCAACTGGTGCCGGTCGCCTTCAACGACGCCTTCCAGGCCTGCTGATTTCTGAGTGCCGACGGAAATGATGACGCAGGAGCGAGGGGGAATCGTGACCTGGCCTTCAAGCACATTCAAGGCGTGCTTTCCTGGCTGAGTGTGCGGCGGTAGTGTTTTTTGACGATAGTGTTATCGAATTGGATCTCAGGTCGATGACTGCACCATGAAGGCCTAAGAGTCCATACCAAGGATGACATCTCTCGAGCACTGCTGCAGGACTACGATGTCCACGGGATAAATCCGGTTGTTAATGGTGAGCCTCGCTGTGCAGATTTCCTCCGGCGTTGCTTGATGACTTCCAGCTGTCCGGATTTCGGGGCCTTCCCAGGCTGTCCTAACTTTCTTCAGCTTCGTGGCGAACGGTCCACTGATGACAGAATAGTCGGCTCCGGTGTCGAAGAGAGCTGTGACGCTGTGGCCGTCGATAAGAACGTCGAGGGCGCTAGTTCGTCGTCTTGCGTTGCAGTTAGAGTCGTGGCGTCGGGTCACAGCTACGTCGGTTTGTTCCGCTGCTTCACCGTTGCGTCGTGAGGTCTTCTTCGGGCCGCGAAGTTTCGACGTCAGGACTCCGTTCGAATTGCGGCATGTATTTTTCCGCCTTCGTAACAAGTATTTCGTCGGGACAGAAATTCAAAAGGAGGTGGCGTTGCCGTTCTGATTAAACAAAATATTTCGGCAACACTTACAAAACAAATCGATAACCATGAAAGTATTACCTTGAATTTGTCATGCTGGGGCTTTTCCTTATTACTTGTAGCCGTGTATCGCCGTCCCGATGCTCCACCGGAGTTTTTGCAGGATTTATGTGATCCCGTCTCGTGTTTTAAACAACAAAAATAATTATTGCTGGTGATTTCAACCTTCCTGGTGTTAATTGGGAGAACCCGTTTACTTCTAATGAATCCAGTGCCCTTGTTCACAGTGAGCTGGACTTATGATGTGCAGCAATTTGGAACAGGTGGTTAGACAACCTACTCGTATTCAGGGTAGTTCCTCTTCTATATTAGATCTTGTTTTTTTGAGCCGATGCATGACCGACTTTTCTGTGACAATTGAACCTAGTCTTTCAGACCACTATATGGTGAAGTGCGTATGCCACTTCTTGACAAAGGAAAGTGTTCCTTCTAAAACCGTCACAGTTAAAGATTACCTTCATGCAGCGGATGAAAGCGTCTTAGACTTTCTTGACATAAACTTAAGCAATTTTGGTGGGTCTGATGTTTCTGAGCTATGGGAGACATTTAAAAGGTTATGTCTATACTGCATAGATCAGTCTATATGTCTATAAAGGTTATGTCTATACTGTATAGGAAGTCTGTACTGTATAGATCACTTTGTGCCAAATAAAAAGAAAAGGATCGCGAAAAAAAATCCGTGGATCCCCCGTGACATTTTGCATCAAAAAAGAAAACTAAAACGATTACGACGTCGTCGTGCATCTCAGAAAACTATTCAAACAAACCAGACACTCTTAAACCAGCCTAACCGATGTGCTAAGCAATTTTATTTTCAACATACTCTACCAGACTTTATACGGACGGCTCCTGATAAATTCTGGTCGCAATTATCTCGCAAGAAAGAAGGTACTCTTCCAATAATTCACAATGATACAATCGTTACAGATAAAGCAAACATAGCGACACATTTCAATGAGTACTTTCAAAGCGTTTTCCAAAAAGATTGCGATAGTGCACGCGCTTATGCTACCTTTCCTTATCTCGACGCAGACATCGTGTCCCTATCTGGCGTTGTATCTATGCTTCTGAATTTAAAGACTAAAGCTTCGCTTGGCCCCGACAACATTCACAATGCGTTTCTGCGTCGATACGCTGAGATGGTTGCTAAATTCCTTGTGATCATTTTCCGCGCCTCTCTGTCTTCTTCTTCTGTTCCGATAGATTGCAAAACAGCGCGAATTGTCCCAATATCTGGAGATAAATTATTGGTTACAAATTATCGCCCCATATCTATTACTTGTTCTTGTTGTAAGCTTCTCGAGCACGTCATAGCTAACTACATCACTAATTTTCTTAATGACAACAACATATTAACCCCCTTTCAACATAAGTTCAGGAAGGGCTTGTCCACCGTCACTCAACTGGTCACAGTCATACATATTTTCGCATCTATTCTTGATAAATCCGGGCATATTGATGTTATTTTCTTAGACTTTAGGAAGGCTTTTGATTTAGTTCCCCACAATAAATTGATTTTCAAACTTAAATATATTGGCCTTCCAGAGTTTATTGCAAATTGGGTCTCAGCGTACTTGTCAAATCGAACACAATTTGTCTTTATAAATGGTCACTGTTCATCCAAACTTCAGGTTTCATCAGGTGTTCCCCAGGGAAGTGTTTTGGGACCACTACTTTTTTAATATATATAAATGATATTGTTGAAGTTGTCCCTGAACATGTCGGAATAAGGCTATTCGCCGATGATTGTGTACTATATAAGGAAATAGTTACCATGAATGATCAACAGCTTTTAAATTCCTGCCTTGATAACGTTTTCCAGTGGTGTAAGCAGTGGGATATGAAACTAAACTCAGACAAAACAGTGTACATGAACATCACGAGAAAGAAAAAGCTTTTCTTCTTTTCCATATGCGCTACAAACTCACATACTCAAAGAGGTCAGTGAATATATGTACCTTGGCGTAACAATAACCAAAAATCTAAGTTGGAATATGCATGTATCGAACATTTGCGCATCCGCCTTCCGTAAGCTATGCTTCTCAAGTACAAACTTCGTCTTGCCCGCCATTTGTGAAGCTGTTAGCCTATAATACCATTATTAGACCTACTCTCGAGTATGCGTGCGTCATTTGGGACCCATACACTAGAAAAAACATTCATGCCATAGAAATGATTCAACGTAAATCCATTAGGTTTATATTTTCTAAGTACCGCATGACAGACTCCCCCACAGTTATCATGAAAGAAAATAATATACAAGAACTCCAGCTTCGTCGCAAAATTCTGAGATTAAAATTTCTTTTTCATTTAAAAAACAAACATTTCGCACTAGATGCCTCTACGTTTATCCAACCACTGACATCACGAGAAACTAGAAATCGCCATGCTGCGTCGATAACACCATTCCAGACACGTACCAACACATTTCTCTTTTTTTCCTCGGACCATTGCAGAATGGAACGCGCTGCCGTTTTAGTCGCTACAACACATTGACTACTTTGACTTTATCACATGATAACCCTAAGCACTATCCATCTTTTTGTTTCGTATGTACAGGAAGTACGTGCACTAGTAATCCCAGCCGTTTACATGAATGTGTTAACGTAATAATACTCCTATTGCTGTGCCATGTGTTATATTGCGAGTATGTATTGGTGTAAATAGTTTTGTGTACATATACTTATTCTGGTCACGAATTGTTACTGATTTATGTGATGAAAATGCTGTTGAATATGAATTCCTATGTGTACACTTGTTTGTATGAGAGTATTAATTTCGTGTGTATATTGCGCGCGTTGACTACTGATTGATTGTGATTTTTTTTCCACTCCTGCATGGGCTCTGATTTGAGCCTGCAGTATTCTGTAAATAAATAAATAAATAAAAAATTCGACAGATCCCACATCAAGGTGGACGATTGGGCGAGTTGGTGATTCATGATCGACGTATGTAACTGCGCGGTAGTAAACACGGACGACAAGAAGATACAAGGACAAACGCAGACTATCAACTGAAGGTTTATTTTTCACAAACCACATATATATGACTGAAACAGAAAAAGAAAACACAAAAATCTACAAAAAATGATGATTTAGCACTTAACAATCAACAAAACGTGAACGTTTGACAAAAGCAGATTCATGGACCATGTGCGCCACTTGCCAGATACCGTAGCTCTTTATCTAGAAGAGCTAACGACGGTTTGCTGACGCAGTTTTCTGGTTCCCGTGCCATTTTTTCCGCTTCGACGATCATACGGGTATGATCGTCTTTGTGCCTGTACATTACGACCGTGCTTTCGAACTGCGCAAGGCAGCCACACCTACTGACGTGCTGAGCCAAAAAACCCTCACTGCCATTGCGCACATTGCGTGCGTGTCGCTTGTGTGTGTCGCATTCTCCTGTCTTTCGTCCCTGAAGTTCGCGCTATTTAGATGTTATATAACCGGTTGTTTACGGTTGGGTAACGCTTCCAATGGCAACGTGGGTATTACTAACACGAGAAGCGGTAAGCTGATATGTAGTGCTTATACGTGTCCCGAGAACGCACGCACGTTTCACGAACCGCTGTGTATGTGTGCAAGAAGTTCTTGACAGTTCTTGAACAAGGGCAACATCACCGTGATCAGTGAGCACCAGCAGCTGGTCATGACTTGTTATAGGATCCGGTCGTGATCGTGGTGACGAGGGGTCCATGTGTAGTGAAGTATGTGGTATAGTAGAGCTGTTAGAATTCGTGGATGCCTCGGTCATTTCGTCGACAAACTGTCTGTCGACAGAGCCGGCGACATGTCGGAACCTGAAGCCACCCTTCGCGTTGGTGAGGTATAGGCCATCGAGGCTGGTAGGCCTGGATAGTGCTACGTAGACCATCAGTCAATGGTGTTTGTCGTATTCCTTGACTACCTGGGCGTATGTGGCCTACGTAGCCTTGTCTACAAAGCGGCTGTCAATCAATCTGGCATCATACTCGGTCAGCATGAGGCCATCGCCCAGCCTCGTAAGAAATGAAGAGGACACTGCGTCGTTCTGGTGGACGAAGTGCATCGTGAATGGATACAACGCGCTAGAGAACGAGGACGAACTGAAGAAACAACAGACCACGGCGCTGCTCGCAACTAAAACTTTACTTCACAAGGAACAGAATAAATAGCATCTGGGAAAGGATATCAAAAGACCATCACGTATGCACAAGGCGACAAAAGTAGCAACAGGACGAAGTGCACTTTACGGTGCGGTGATGTGGCTATCATATGCAACTTTAATGTATTCCACCGGGGTCGAGCAATGCTTCAATATAGCTTGTTGAGTCATAGGATTACAAACGTAATGTTCATTAGACTGCTATAAACGCCGAGTCAACACTAGAACTACAGATAACCTGATATGACGCCTGTATCGTAGGAGCACGCTTCGTAGGAGTATCATGTGGTGTTTATTGCTTTCTTGTGAAATTATATAGCCAGCACCACAACCACAATTGTCGTTGCACTGCCATTACGTCTGCGTAGGCTGTTTTTCAAAACCAGTTTATAGACCTGGCGTGGCTCAGTGGTAGAATACCTGATTGCCACGCAGAATTCTTGGGTTCGACTCCTGCTGCGTTCCTAATTTTCATTCTTTACATTCGTCTAGTCAACGCTGCCGATGTCGGTTTTCCTTAACGCTCTCTCATTTAAGTTACCAATGTCTGTTCTCGCCGTTCCTGGGTAGATATAAACTGTCAATCACCTGTGGCGCATACCCGTACACCGCGGCCCGTAGTAAACGGGCATGTGCCACACGTGTCTAGTGGAAAGGGTTTGACGACGTATGCGACAGGATTTTAACGTTATTCATGTCATGACCCGGCAATCATATTCGTCAAATCCTCTTACCCTCCCATGCAAATTTTTGTCTACACCAAGTTAAGGAGGCGATCGTGAGAGCACCCAGACGTAGGCGGCTAGATAGATATAGATACGTAGATAGAAGCGCTCAATGTGCCAGAGGTACGCTAAGAAATGCTTCGCATTTAATAAATGTCGGAGAGCTTTATTAAGGACAAAGCCGTTGGTTTCACAAACACCACACAATACGTTTAATGAGAAACTAAAGAAAAAATAACTATACGCAGGTAAACACTTCATAAAACGTTCACTGCACTCGTTAAATACTTCTAACGACACACAAATGCAAGTTCAAAGACCTAAACTGCAGAGTCTAGTCCTGACACAGCTGAGCGGCGGAGCGGGGAAGAATGCGTGTTCGGTCTCACCAACTAGCGGAGGCTTGACTGGTGGAGTTTGGCGGACCTGGCTGGCGTTGACGAGGAAACAATGGCTTCTGGAGGACGCGCTACGATGCCAGGGCAACCTGGCCAGGCAGCTAGATGCACAGCTGGGGCCCGTAGCCCAACTGCTCCTGCTACGTTGCCATGACGGGCCTCGGGGTGGAGTCCGCGCACCATGGCTATGGTCTCGCACGGGAACTTGATGCCAGGAGACCGCAGCTTGTTGAATTCTTGGTGAATCGGGTCGGCAACCCGACGGCCATCTTCATCGCCTGCTCCGGTGACAACCTTATGCTTGTCTCGTTCCCTTCGAACTCTCTTGGAGCTCTCGTGCACAAGGCTTCTCTCAGTCTTGGGTCAACTTGTCATCGCCCGATTGGAGACTGCTCAACTGCCGCGTTTACAGGTGATTGGCCCCTGAAATGTTGCGTGCTGTTTTCCTATTGGGCCACTTGTACGTCGAGTCCTTGCGCCTCGCGCCCTCGTGAAGGTATTCGTCGTCGTCGGTGTTTAATGTAGCACCGCGCGTGCACTCTCTTGTGTCTTGCTCTATATGACGCTCACTTTTGAAAGGCGCACACTTCAAACGCGCACCGCACATCACAGATGCCTTCATGTAGCATGCGAGGGATTATTGGTCGGCTAACAGTTCGCAAAGAAAAATCACGTGCTTCGTGACGCCAGCAGGCAAAAAAAGCGTTCCACACTTGCCGTCATATCTACTAACAGCGCTAACTCCTAGGTTTAAATGCCCATATATACCCCATAAAGTGGACGGGAGGATAAACCGCCGCCGCAGCTCAGTGGTGGGGCATCGGACGCATTATTCGAAGGTTGCAGGTTCGGTCCCTGCCGGAGCAAATTATCTTTACGTCCACATTACTTTCTTGACATTTGACATAATAATTACTACAAATAACATCGCGCA
>NC_051179.1:197097893-197146007 GCF_013339695.2 Rhipicephalus sanguineus
TATGTGAGGGATTATTGGTCAGCTGCAAGCTCGTAAAAAAAAAAGAATGTCAGTTGAAATATGAGCGGTAGTTTAATGACTGCGGTTTCACAGTATATGCGAACTGGTAGCGTAACTTTCATAGAAGCCCATGTATCAATTAGCTGGCGGCTCGTTCCCAGCGTCGCCATCTACGTATCGAGGCGACCACTAACAGCAAGCAAAATATGAAAAAACTAAAATGTGACATCACAGCCGGAAGCGGTAGCGACGTCGCGTATTTGCACCAGGGCTGGGCAGAGATACTCAGAAAAGTATTCCGGAATACAGATATCGAGATACATGAACTGGAAGCCTAAAATACAGATACTGAGATACATTTGCCTTTAACGTAACGGGATATTTCGGAGATACTTTTGCAATAAGACGAAAAAAGTATTCCGGAATACAGTTACAGCGATACAGATACTGGAATACTTTTTTTATTTCAAGGATGCTCATACTACGCAAAGACACTTATTAGTGCAGCATAACGTTGTAATTAAAGTTACAGTGCATCGAAACGTTCAGTTCATTTATTTATTTATTACAGTACCATCAGCGCCATTAAGACATAGCAGGGGAGGGGGGGGCGGACAAATTACATAATTAGTAATAATGACATAATTACAAGTATCAGTTGCAATAAAAATACACTATTTCACAGCAACACTAACAAAGATTGGACACCGAAATCAACATACTTGGCGAACAAACTAAGCTATGCTAGAAATAGCACACTTTAAGCAAATCACTCAAATCACTAATGAACACCAGTGAATTGATAAAAAGCACACATTTATTTTGAAGATCTGCTTTGATGAGAAGGCTGCTGTGTAGGCTTCTCAAATAGGCGGTCTTCTAACAGCGTCGGTTCAGCCTCAGCACAAGATTCACGAAAGAAAAAAAGTCTGTCTACCGCTGAAGGCGAGCACAAATTCATGTTATAGTGAATAAATGCCGCCTTTATAGCCGGATTGCCCTGCACCGTGGCGATATTTCTTCTCGGGTCATCTAGATACCGATATACTTCCGCCCTCACTTGGGTTGTTCTGACTGTTCAGAATCCGAAGTCGGTCCCCATCTTCAGAATCCTCAGCCGTCTGACCCTGTCGGCTTCAATGAAGCTGTCACCGCCACCGACGCTCCGAAACAGGCGAAGTCGGCTCCGACGGTGGGGGAGCCCGCTACCACAAAAGACCGTTTCACGCATGTAATCAATTAGGAACGCACCCTGACATTGGAGAGGTGGCTGAAAGCGCGTCAAAGATAGCCATCTTCTAGCCCTTTCGGCCCTGGCGGTGTCAATTGACACCATCACACAACATATATCCCCTAGCACCTCGGAAATGAAACCAAAACTGTCCATTCTTGGGGGAATACTTCTTCAATGATCCCCACTGTGATTAACGCCAAAATGGTGACATGCTTGCGGAGCTAGGAGCCGCAAACAAGAAGGTTGGCCGAAGTCATGGGTGACGCCGAGGCGGGTCAGCTGAGGCGGGTAAGCGCCATTTTCGAGTCGACGTACCGAAGCTGTTTCAATGAGTATCACACTGAAAAATGAGACGTGGTTCACATTTTGTGTACTCTAGTGAGTAGCAGGAAAAAAGATGCCATTTTTCTCATTTCACAACCGCTGAGCCCTGATGACCTAATTTGATGTCATATCTGTAAATCCATTAATACTTGCACGACTGGCTCAATTTTTCGTTTGTGGTCTTCTTAGGTCATAACTATTAAGAAAACACGCGCAAAAAATGTACCCGACAAAAATAAAAAATCCAGGGCTGAAAGGACTAGTCACTTCCGCCGCGACTACGGGAACTGCTTTTGGAAGTGCCGCCGCTTTGAGAACTGAACGCACGAGAAGCATCGCAAAGCCTGTTCCCACGCGGGGGGGGGGGGGTCGCGAAGTAATCGCTTGCCACCCGAAAGAAATTAGGCGTGCTGCACTGACCTTGAGAGACATCGACTTTCGTCGGCAGAGGCCGACAACACTGCCCCCACGATTCTGCCGTCTGCGGCGTCGCGCGCTTTACCAGCTTTACCACATGGACCATTCTGTGCTTGAGGGGAAACCATCGCCGCCCTATCTGTCGGCGACCGGCGGCGCGCCTTTGCTTGTCTTGGCACAAAAAAGAAAAAAAAACGTCATTCCCTCATTGGAAACACGCCTCAACTCATTTCCGACACAAAAAAAACAGTGTAACGAGATACCCGTGTCCCGCATAGTATCGCGATACAGGCGATACATCGTAAATGTATTTCACTACTGAGATACAAATACATTTTTCAAATGTATCTCGATACAGAAATACAGATACTCAAAACTATCTCTGAAATACTATCGCGATACTCTTGTATCGCGATACTGCCCAGCCTTGATTTGCACTACATTGCGCGAAATTGCAATTTTTGTTAATTGCTGACCTTTTACACGCTTTTGATAACTGCGTGATTTTATTGCGTCTTTATGGCTGGCGAATTTCGTGCGCGAGAATAAAGGAAGATCAACAAGAAAGATTGGGGAAGCAAGCATGTTTTATTAGCCAAATTGTGTACTTGCAATATACACCAAAATACTTTGCAGACGAAGCAAATTATGATACAACCGTTCACTAGCACAATAGCACAATACTTCGAGAACTCACGTTGTCCAATCGAGGAAAGCCACTGGAGCGAAACAGCAGCCTTGAGAGTATCAATCTGGCCACCTTAGAGCACAGCGTTTCTTCGCTTAGCGTGCCGCATTCACCGTCACGAAGGCGAGGACACGCCGGCCGTGCGCTAGCGAAAGCAGTCTGCAGTCACAGGCGCGGTTATCCACACATTCTGTGAGCTAGTTCAGCTTCTCTGAAGTGTAACGCCAGTAAATTAACACATAAGCAATATAATTACCTACGGAAGATACGCACGAAACCACGGCGCAAAAGTGATCGATGCCTCGTTGACCCAAAAATGCGCCGAACACAAGCCCGCACTTCAGACTTCCTGCACACGCCGCCCATTCATGGCGCTCGACCGAAACAAATGGGGCAATCAACTATTTGTTCAAGTGTAAGATAAGCCGTAAATGTCTAGTTTACTTTGGCATATAGAAATTTAGGAGCATTCGAAAAAAAGTTCTCTTGAGTTTTTGGTTTTCATTATTTGTCCCCTCCTCACCTAGTCGCGCTTCAATCATACGGCGGGCGTGAAAGCCTGTGGCAATAGGTTTTCGATCACTTCTCGTTCCAAGTTTCGCGACCTATATTGCCACGCCCACTTCTTGTTTATTTTGATGTATTCGGGTTTGACCAACAAGGACGGTTATCAGCGCTCGACGCTGACCGCGCCGCATTGTTCGAGAAGATTGGCGATTGTAATAGATCGCTTTGTTAAGATTGCACACAGGACGCGAATAGTCTAGATTATTCCAGAGTTTGCGCCACCACCAGTGATAAGACAGGAAAGTTCGATGCGTGGTGTATAAAAGACGGCGCGCCCCAGCCACGAGCAGTTTTTTCTACTGCCGACGCTCTGTTCGCCGCTGTCAGTCTACTGCTGTAGTTTGACTTTCAGCTTCCCGGCCACAAGTTCGGCCAAATAAAGAGTTTCATCTCGGAAGTGCTGACTGCTGCCTGCGTGGACGTCACAACCACGTGACATCTAGAGGAGGTGCTGTTCGTTCATGTTCCGGACGCCCCAGTCAAACCGTGAACCCAGCCCAAGTCGTGGCGAAGACACAGATACCATCACGGACAGTCGAGCCAGCCGCAGACTAAAAGGACTCCTAGTACGGACTCCTATCGGACAAGCCAAAGGCCACGGCGACAAACAAAACAGGCACGATGACGGCCGCGGTGTCCCCTGAAGCAATCGTGATGCAGCCACACAGAGAGCCGCCAACCTTCCATGGATCACCAAATGAAGACCCCGAGACCTGGCTCGAGACGTCCGAAAGGGTCTCAACATTCAACAACTGGGACTCCGAGGACAAGCTGCGCCACGTTTACTTTTACCTGGAAGACGCAGAGAGGACCTGGTTCGAAAATCGGCAGTCCACACTTCGAACCTGGCATGTCTTTCGCAGCGCTTTCTTAAGACGTTCGCAAACGTCGTCCGAAAGCAATGGGCTGCAGCCTTGCTGGAGACACGGGTCCAGCTCCCAAATGAAAGCGTGGCCATCTTTGCAGAGGATATGAATCGACTGTTTCGCCACGCTGACCCTGCCATGCCTGAAGAGAAGAAGGTTCGTTTCATCATGCGAGGAGTAAAGGAACATCCCTTCAGTGGACTTATGAGAATCCACCGAATACCGTCCAAGAATTTGTCTCTGAGGCCACAACCATCGAGAAGACGCTCGAGATGCGCACCCGGCAGTGCCATCGCCGCGCATTTCAAGACAGCGCAGATGTTCACGCTCTCGGCTCCGACGACTTGCGCGAAACGATCCGAGCCATCGTGCGAGAGGAGCTGCGAAAGCTTGCACTTTTTGCACAGCCCGAAGTGACGTCGATTGCTGACGTCGTACGCGAGGAAATCCAACAGTCACTGGGTGTTACTCAGCCAGCACCACCCCAGCTGCAAGCAATGAGCTATGCTGCTGCAGCCCGACTCAACGCTTCACTTCCTCGCCCACGTCAAGACGCCGCACCGCCCCAGCAGTTCCGCCGCCAGGCACCACCGCCGCCACCACCGACGTCATACCGCCCGCCAGCCGGCCAGCTATACACGCCTAGGAAGACCGACGTTTGGCGCGTCTCCGACCACCGCCCACTCTGCTACCACTGCAGAGCAGCTGGCCACACCAACCGCCGCTGCCGGTAGCGGCATATGGGACTGCGTGGGTTCGCCGTTGACGAGCCGCGTCCACACAAGGGTGAAAGACCACGTCACATCGCTGACCACCTCGCAGGAACGCAGTGGATGCCCCGACAGCCTTCCCGTTCGCCGTCGCCAGGCCGCTATGTCTCACCGCAGCACTGCCAGTACAGTGGCCCAACCAGGTGCCGGTTACCTAGCCCGTATCCGGAAAACTAAGGGCAGCAAACGATGGAGGTGCGGTTGCTGTACGACGAAATACCGAAGATCCTCCGCCGCCGACGACGACGCCACGACGAAATCTAAGTAACACGACGAAAGCCGAACGGAGGCCTGACGTCGAAACTTCGCGGCTAGAAAACCTGACGACGCAACGGGGAAGCAGCGAAACAAACCGACGTAGCCTTGACCCGACGTCACGACATAACTGCAACGCGAGACGACGAACTAGCGACCTCGACATTCTTATCGACGGCCACAGCGTCACAGCTCTTGTCGACACCGGAGCCGACTATTCTGTCATCACTGGACCGTTCGCCACGAAGCTGAAGAAAGTTAGGACAGCCTGAGAAGGCCCCGAAATCCGGACAAGTGGAGGTCATCTAGTTACGCCGGAGGGCATCTGCACAGCGAGACTAGCCATTAACAACCGGAGATATCCCGCGAACTTTAGTCCTGGAACGTTGCTCGAGAGATGTCATCCTTGGTATGGACTTCTGAAGCCTTCATGGTGCAGTGATCAATCTGAGATCCAAGTCAATAACACTGTCCACAGAAAAAACACTACCGCCGTACCCGCCGCCAGGGAAGCGCGGCTTGAATGTGCTGGAAGACCAGGTCAGCATTTCCCCTCGCCGTCATCATTTCCGTCGGCCCTCAGAAATCAGCAGACCTGGAAGGCGTCGTTGAGCGCGATCAGCACCTGCTTGTGAACTGTCAGATTTGCGTCGCAAGAGTCATGGCCGAGCTGCGTGATGCCCAAGCAAAGGTAGTGCTGACAAACTTCAGCCACGGATATAGGCACCTCAACATTGATACGACGGTCGCCTACATCGAAGAATTCGTGGACGCCAGCAATGCTTTCGCCCTGTTCGACGCTACCGAACCCGCTTCGCCGGATCGAGGTCTCCAAACAGATTACGACGTGAACCCGAGCCTCCCGAAGCACAAGCAAGACCAGCTTAGAGCCTTGCTCCTGCAATTGAACGACTGCTTCTCCATCGTTTGCTGAGGGCAGCGCGACAGACGGGACGGTGCATTAATGTTCGTCTCAGGGAGCACCACACAGCCGTCAAAAATCACGCCAGCACGAACTTAGCTATACATTGTAGAACGTGCCATTGTGAGCCAATGCTTTATGAAACACGGGTAATATAAAGAAATTTTAACCAAACCTTTCGCGAAATTGTGGAAGCATACCACATACATATAAATCAGAGCGCATGCGTCAGCCGAACTTCGGTTGCTCTGCATAATAAAGAAGTGCAGTTTTTGAAACATGTAATCAAATGAATCCCTATCACGACAGACACGCGCCACGTGATCATTTTTTTGTGTGTACTTATTTACTGCATGTGTGATGAAATAAATTAGTTGTCAGTCAGCGCTTCTTTGTGTACGTGTCTCTCAGTCCTCAGTGCGGGTCGCGCTGCCCTCAGCAAACGATGGTCAACTACCAACTCGCCCAACTTGCCGTTTTGACTGCTTCTCATCGTCGTCAAGAATTCGACAGACCCCAGTCGCGAAACATCGCATCATAACAGAACGAGGAGCCCGACCAATCCGTCAGAGCCCGTACCGAGTTTCGACGCGAGAACGCGAGGCCGTTAAGAAACAGGCCGAAGAAATGCTGCGCGACGACATCATCCAGTCGTCCAAGAGTCCGTGGGCATCCCCCGTGGTGCTAGTGAAGAAGAAGGATGGGACTCCACGTTTTTGCGTCGATTATCGTCGCCTGAACAAAGTCACGAAGAAGGACGTGTATCCCCTTCCCGGGATAGACGATGCCCGGGATCGATTACACAACGCAAAGTATTTTTCGTCGATGGACCTCAAGACCGGTTACTGGCAAATCGAAGTCGACGAGAGAGACCGAGAAAAGGCTGCCTTCATAAGACCAGACGGCCTGTTCGAGTTCAAGGTCATGCCCTTTGGTCTTTGTTCGGCACCCGCGACATTCCAACGTATCATGGATACAGTACTGGCTGGCTTGAAGTGGCAGATTTGACCTCGTGTGCTTAGACAACGTCGTTGTGTTTTCCTCAAAGTTCGACGAATACCTTCGGCGCCTTGAAGCTGTAATTCAAGCAATCAAGACGTCCGGGCTCACCCTGAAGCCTGAAAAGTGCGCCTTCGTGTACGAGGAGCTCCTGTTCTAGGGTCACGTGATCAGCAAGAATATTGTTCGCCCGGACCCGCGGAAAACAGGTGCCATCGCTGCCTTCCCGCCACCCACTGACAAGAAGTCGTACGCCGTTTTCTCGGCTTGTGCGCCTACTACAGACGCTTCGTCAAGAAAACCTCACGAAGGCCGACGTGCCATTCAAGTGGGAAACGGCGCAAATCGAAGCATTTCAAGCACTGAAACGACGCCTTCAGGTGCCTCCGGTACTAGCGCATTTTGACGAATACGCCGATACGTAAATCCACACCGAAGCAGGGAGCGTAGGACTCGGCGCCGTCCTTGTGCAGAAGACTGACGGGCTGGAGAGAGTCATCAGTTATGCTAGCCGGTCGCTATCAAAGGCAGAAATCAACTATACCACAACAAAAAAGGAGTGCCTGGCCATCATCTGGGCTACATCAAAGTTTCGCCCCTGCCTGTACGGCCGGCCCTTCAAAGTTGTGAGCGACCACCACGCCTTGTGTTGGCTAGCTAACTTGAAGGACCCTTCAGGTCGCCTCGCATGGTGGAGCCTACGACTTCAAGAATTCGACATTGCCGTCGTTTACAAGTCCGGAAGAAAACACTCCGACGCTGACTGCCTGTCTCGCGCCCCCGTCGACCCACCGCCGCAGGACGCCCAGGAAGATCACTGGTTCTTGGGAACCATAAGTGCCGACGACTTCGCCGAACGACAGTGAGCGGACCCAGAACTCAGGGGCCTTGTGGAATACCTCAAGGGTAGCACCACCGTTGTTCCGAAGGTATTCACGCGGGGACTTGCGTCGTTTTTCTTGCGCACCGGTGTTCTCCTAAAGAAAAACTTCTCGCCACTTAGAACCGATTGCCTTCTCAGGGTGCCTTCCACATTGCGACCAGAGGTCCTCCAGGCTCTGCTCGACGTCCCGACGTCTGGACACCTGGGTGTTTCTCGCACGCAAGCAAGAATACAGGAAAAGTACTAGTGGCCACGCCTTGCCGCCGACGTCACTCGTTACGTAAAGATCTGCCGGGACTGTCAGCGACGCAAGACACCACCGACTAGGCCAGCCGGACTTCTGCAGCCTATCGAGCCACCTCGACGGCCGTTCAAGCGAATCGGGATGGACTTACTGGGGCCGTTCCCGACGTCCAACACCTGGAAACAAATGGATTGTCGTAGCTACCGACTACCTCACCCGCTACGCCGAGACAAAGGCCGTGCCCAGAGGCAGTGCCGCCGAGGTAGCGAATTCGTTTAAAACATCGTCCTGCGTCATGGCGCCCCAGAGGTCGTCATCACCGACAGAGGTACAGCGTTTACTGCTGACCTCACTCAGGCAATATTGAGATACAGACAAACAAGCCGCCGCTGGACCACAGCGTACCACCCACAGACCAATGGCCTTAACGAGCGGCTAAACAAGGGCATCGCCGACATGCTGGCCATGTATGTCGACGTCGAACACAAGACGTGGGATGCCATCCTTCCGTATGTGACTTCCGCATACAGCACGGCCATGCAAGAAACGACGCAAATGACGCCTTACAAGCTAGTCTACGGAAAGAGCCCGGCAACGACGCTCGACGCGATGCTACCAACCGCCACCGACGAATACGATCTCGACGTCGCCGTTTATTTGCAACGCACCGAAGAAGCTCGACAGCTCGCCCGCTTGCACATCAAGAACCAGCAGCGGGCCGACAGCCGTCACTATAATCTTTGATGATACCACATGGAGTACCAACCCGTGACCGTGTGTGGATCTGGACGCCGATACGCCGACGGGGACTTAGCGAGAAGCTTCTGCGACGATACTTCGGACAATACAAGATGATCCGACGTCTCGGCGCCCTAGACTACGAGGTTATCCCGGACGGCATTACAAACCCTCAGCGCGCCGCGCGCGTCCTGAAGTCGTCCATGTCGTATGCCTTAAGCCGGTTTTTGCGCGGTAGCAATGATAAGGACTGTACTTTTTGCTTTATTATTCCACTTTATTTGTGTATGCACTTGTTTTTTTCCCTTCTATGTTCTGTCACAGGCATCGGGACGATGCTTTTTCAGAGGGGGGCAATTCCAGGCCCACTTCTTGTTTTATTTCGATGTATTCGGGTTTGACCAGCAAGGACGGTTATCAGTGCTCGACGCTGGCCGCGCCGCATTGTTCGAGAAGCTTCGCGATTGTAGTAGAGCGCTTTGTTCAGACTGCACGCAGGACGCGAATAGTCTAGATTATTCCAGAGTTTGCGCGAGCACCAATGATAAGACTGGAAAGTTCGATGCGTGATGTATGCTCATGGCCCCATCCATGAGCTCATGGCCCCAGCCATGAGCAGTTTTTTCGACTGCCGACGCTCTGTTCGCCGCTATCAGTGTATGCTGTGTATCAGTGTACTGCTGTAGCTTGACTTTCAGTTTCCCGGCCACAAGTTCGGCCAAATAAAGAATTTCATCTCGGAAGCGCTGACTGCTGCCTTCGTCGACGTCACGAGCATGTGACAATATAATTCTACCTTGGCGGTTTGCTGCAAGAGAAATCATTGCCTCGAACCGGCACAGCATTCAGCCGAGCGCAGCACGCTCGCATGGGCGCCCCCGCGTAAAACCCCTTGATTTTGAAAGTAGCGACACTCTCCTCCGCACACGCGTTTTCCTCCTCAATTCTCCTCGTATTTCTGCCCTCCCCTGGCCGGCACGGTGCGGACGGCACGCTGAACTCTCCACTGGCTCGCCGCAGCCGCATTAGAATCACTGCGCGCGCTTGTTTATTCGGCCCCTTGAAGCATTAAATAAGAATCTGTCGCTTAAAAACCGTCGTGACGAAAGTGGGCTTCCGATAGGACATATTGACAAATATATACTTTTTAAGACGCTTCGATAAATACACGCAGATGCGTTTAGAAAAAAAATGAGTATACCAAGTGCCGGCAGAGCGGTTTACTTCTCCGTCGCCGCTTCGGCTGTCCGTAACGCGGTGTTGTATTAGGCGCATGTAATGTATGCAGCATAAAGTATAGTCGAGAATTTCGTTCCTAATTGTTGTCTTGATGAGTTCAAAGAAGGCAGCCAAGGAGAAATGTGGTGTTTTACTTGAATTGCTCGAAATGAGTGGGCCGGAAGCCTTTTTGTGCCAATGCCGCTGTCAGACACGTACGCACGAACATATATACACATGCGCGTACGCACGTGCGCGCATACACACACCATATACACACACATGCACATATACATACGTGCACACACGCGATACTGACACGCAGGCAGGCACATACATACTCACGCACGTACACACGCGATACAGACATGTATGCACATACACACAGCATACACACGCGATACAGACACGAACGAACGCACATAGACACACACGCGCGTACACACGCGCTACAGACACGCACGCACATACATACACACCCGCATATACATGTAATAGACACGCACGCATATACATGCACACGCGATACAGACACGCACGCACATACATACATACATACGCCGGCGATACAGGCACGCACGCACGCCCGACATACATGCACGCGCGATACACGCACTCACATACATCCACACGCGAGTACAGTCACGATAGAGACGCACGCACATACACACGCGCGAATACACACAAGCGCACGCACGCACAGGCGCACACATACACACACGTACGCGCGCACACGCACGCCCCAATACAGACATGCACACACACATACGTGCGCGCACGCACAGGCGCGAAGACACATACACAAGCGCACGCACATCATGGCGCGCACGTACAGAAACCTACGCACACGCAGGCGCGCACATGCACTCGCACACACGCAAGAACACGTGCGCACACGCACCTACGCACGCAAGCGCGCACATACAAACACGCATGCACCCGCACACACATGCCTGGAGGATTGACGCCGGGAGGGTTGATGGCGTACGCGAGCAACTAAAAGCGCGCGGAGTTTCCTTGCGCGAACTTTTCGTGACGTCAGGGTCACCTGATTGGGATGTATCGCGCGTCACAGCCACTCAGCGTTGCGGATGCGCCGGTTCCACGAAAGAGAGGGTGAAAAAAGAGGAGGTTGACGGCGCGACGAGAGTGCGGCGGCGTGGATAAAACAGCGCCGTACTTTTCAACATCTAGGGGTTTTACCCCCGCGTTGATCGCGGTGACCCTAGTGGCAGCTTCTGTCCCTGTATGAAACTGATTGCGGAGTTTCGTGACCAGAAAAGCATTGAAGGACTCCGGCTATTCGCGGCGAGATTGACCTATAGGTGGCAGCACCGTCACCCCGCTAGTGTGGATACTGGTTTCGTGTGGTGTGTGTAGAAGTGCACGGGGCTTCTGTTTTCACATCGTGATTTTGTGTTCCATACCCGCAGAAAACTCTTCGTTATCGATGGTGAGGTTTTGTTCGGTGCCACAATGCCGCACATACTGCACAGATCCAGGAATAAGCTTCCATTTTTATCCCACCGACGCGGAACGTCGCCGACTGTGGCTCGTTAGGCTTCGTAACGGCAGGACGCCTTCCAAGTACGCGATGGTGTGCAGCAAGCACTTCGACGACGGTGCATTCGCGTTCGCAGACGAGAAAGAATGGTGAGTAGTCAGCGATAACTTCGCTAATGTGTGCATTTATATGCTTGTTGCTGCTGTGCACTACGAGCGTGAAGACGGTCGCAGTAAGCGAACGCTTGGGGAAGATTCGCTGTGCTTTGATTTTCCTACACTTCCGCAGGAAAATTAAGCGAGAATCATTCTAGAAAGAAGAAAATTAACTCATGGAATATATTCTTTGTCATTCATGTACCGTCTCCGCTGTGAATGCAAAGTTTGTTCGCGCTTGGCTATGAGTCTGTTTAAACGGGAGTCCCCGAGCCCTTTTGTATATAGTTCGCGCATGTTCCATTGTGTTTACACGGCCGCGAGAACAGTTCTCAGTATTCCGCAGAGCAAGTACGTGCACCGAAACGCGGCAAGTGTGTATGCATGATCTGGTGCATAGTAAAGGGTATCGTTTTATGAGCCCTCATACACCACGTAAGCGATGAAAATGAGCGATCGAGTTTATCGCCACTGCTTGTCTTGATGAATATATTTTTCTCGCTCGCTCTCTTTTTTTAAGGGTTTTCGCGGAAGAAATTGAGGCCTGACGCACTTCCGACACTGAACTTGCCACAGCGCGAATTTGACAGGCATAAGCTACCTCGCAAGTACACGGGTGTCTTTGTATACATTTCGCCACAAGTTATAATTGTGCAAGGCAACTCAGTTTTGCGATTTCCGTGTCATTCCATTTTCTGTTCTGTTTAGGGGACAGTTTAGGTACCGAAGTGTCAGACGTGCCTTGACAGAAATATTTCTCTGCAGTGGGACCAGGACCGTACACAACTAAAACTCGTCGCGTAACCTATAAACGACAGTCCCGAAGTTATACACCTAACCACAACGCGCAAGTGCATGAGAGCCTTTTTTTTTAACCACGGAGCCGCTAAAAGGCTATATTCACATGAGATTTAATACTTCTCATCTTTAGGACAACGCCAAGTGCACTTTGCAATGCGCTTGAACCACAGAGCGGCACCTACACTGATATGACTCTCGTGAACGGACGTTACGACGACCACACACAGCACTCTCGACAAGTGCACTCACTGATCTTATTACAGTACATATACAGCCGATCAAAGCTAAATGCTTCTTTACATGTTGTTAGGCATACGTACGAGCGGTTAAAGTTGTACCAACGCAACGGAACAAACCGCCTTTTGAGGCCTTGCATGACGTACGCGCACATGCAAACACAACGCGGCTAGCAGACGACGCATGGAGCAATCCACACTAGGCGCGCTTCAGCCAGTATCCGCCAGGCGGCGACTCCGCTCGATCTAGCGGCCAATACTATTCGCCGCGAGATCGGGCTACAGGTGGCAGCACCGTCGCCACGCCAGTGTGGATAGGCGGTCGTCGGCGCGTATGCAAACGCACACAACAGCGCTTCGTTGTGAGCGATTATTATTTATTTATTTTTTATTTATTTACACAATACTGCAGACCTTAATTGGGTCCATGCAGGAGGGCAGCACATAAATACATACATTCACAGAAACCACAACGAAATTCACAGAAAGCACAACGACCCGATTTCCGGCAAACAAAATGCGTTGACTGCAGATTTCTGGTAATATGTGCGCTCGTCGTTCCCGAATTAAAGCACGAGGCGGCGCCGAACGTTACTATTACTTGTGAGAGAGGCGCAGTATGCCAACGAAAGGGGTTGCTCTCCTTCGGCAACAGTCGGCGTTTTCGCAATGGATGACGTTTTCTTATTTTATTTGTACATGTGCAGCTTGTTTTCCACATACAACGCACTGCTGTAGCGCGTCTGAATTAAGTATTTACTTCTTGTTCATCTGGATACCCCTCAACAAAAATGAAGCCGGTATGGGCCTGACTGGCTGCCCAGGCGGCGCTGCGAAAACGGTGCTAAAAAGCGCCCCCTACGACAAGTTCTTTAGTTTCGAGTAGTCAGACTGGCGGCCGCATGCAGCACTAAGCTCAGATGCGCAATGGAGCCGCCGCTGTCGGTTGTGCTGCGCTTTGGATCTCGGCCAATTTCTGGCGTGGCTGAGTTCTTCAGGCCAAGCAATCTGCGTAAACGCAAGAAGCTCGTCATCGTCAAGTATGTTTACGACGTGCAGGAGATTGAAGGAACCATTTCGGCGCGCTGCAACTCGCAAGTGCAGCGAATCTCATACGACGTTGAACTCGAGTTAAGTTTTACGAGGCATGCTCGCTCGATTAACGACAGTGCATAAACGAAAAGATTGCTGTTAAGAAAGCCGACATGATTTGCATTACACGACGAAACGGAATCAAGAAAGGTCCAGTGACGAAGGCTAGCCGTCGGCGGCCCGAATGAGCGCATTCGCGTCGTGTGCCGTTTTCTGCCGCATTAAGTCGCAAACACACTTTTTCCCCATGCACGGTCGTAATTTTCAACATTTGCTTCTAGGGAATTCGTCAAATTCTGTCAGCGTGCGGTGGCGGTCGAGAAGCGACGGCGCGCAATGTTTACAGCCGGCCGCTGGAAGCAGCCAGCTGTAAGCTGCCGGAAAAATCGTAGGCACATACGCATGGTGACTCATGGCATCGTTTTTCTCGTTTCGCACGAAATGCCGGCTGCATATCCTCGTGATCGCCGTCGGCAGCCACGGCGTGCCGTCTGGACTGCACACAGGGAATATATACATATATAAACGCGTGCATGCGCGTACGAAAAGTAATCAGCACGTTACGTTGCAAACCACGTTTTGCTCGCGTAATCACTTCACGCGTCGGACGGCACGTATCCAGCGGTTCCGTCGCTTCACTTCGTACGGCTTTCAGGGGAACCAGTAAAACCGCACATTAGGATCCTTACCCCCATGTTCGAGGCAATTAACCACGCAACAATAACGGCGGCGATCGCGCTTCGGGACCGCACGCTGCTCAGAACCGTCGCCCAGACCACCTGCTTTCGGCACGGTTTGTTGAAGCAGGGATCGCTCGTCAAACATGTCAGACTCTGCAGGCATAGCGGACAAGTTCCTGCGTACGTTTTAAGCACTTTTTGAGCCTGAAAACTAGGCGCAAAATTAAGTAAAACGCTTAAAGCAACTGAGAACTGCGTAACTCGCCGGTCGGCGTCCATTTTTGACTACCCAAGCAACTTCGGCGCACGCCACCAGGCTCCGCCACAGTACTCAAAACTCCAGCGCGTCAGCCCTATTCCTGCACGAGTTCAAATAGCACTTTGTGCACTGCGCGCTCAAATATTCATCCGCATTTATTATTCAGTTCTCCAATGTAGGACATTTGATAGGTTTACTGAGGAAAGCTACGTGGCTGACAGCGCTTTAGCGCTACAGAAGCGTTTAACACGCACACGCTTTTTATTCTAGTAACAGTACAAAAATAACTACAGCACGGAACTTTCTTCGATTAATTACTTGCACGACAGTAATTAAACAAAGGCCCGGTTATTCCACGGGACCAAAGTGCGCTTTTTCACGCGAATAATGTCCACTGCCTTCCGTCAATTTATTACAACGCAATACAAACGTTCAAGATAATGTAAAGCAAAAAAGATGTCGCTTCGCGTGAGATTACTACGACATAAATGCAAAGTACGCCGTTTGGATTAATTTTGACCATCGGGGCTATTTAACGCGTACCTTAATCTTAGTACACGGATGTTCTTGTATAAATTTCGCCACGTGTTAATATTGCGCAAGGCAACTCAGTTTTGCGATTTCCGTACATTCCATTTTCTGTTCTTTTAGGGGACAATTTAAGTACCGAACTGTCAGACGTGACTTGACAGAAATATTTCTGTGTAGTGGGACCAGGACCATACACACCTAAAGCTCGTCGCGCAACCTATAAACGACAGTCCCGAAGTTATACGCCTAACCCCAACCCGCAAGTGCATGAGAGCCTTTTTTTTTAACCACGGAGCCGCTAAAAGGCTATATTCACATGAGATTTAATACTTCTCATCTTTAGGACAACGCCAAGTGCACTTTGCAATGCGCTTGAACCACAGAGCGGCACCTACACTGATATGACTCTCGTGAACGGACGTTACGACGACCACACACAGCACTCTCGACAAGTGCACTCACTGATCTTATTACAGTACATATACAGCCGATCAAAGCTAAATGCTTCTTTACATGTTGTTAGGCATACGTACGAGCGGTTAAAGTTGTACCAACGCAACGGAACAAACCGCCTTTTGAGGCCTTGCATGACGTACGCGCACATGCAAACACAACGCGGCTAGCAGACGACGCATGGAGCAATCCACACTAGGCGCGCTTCAGCCAGTATCCGCCAGGCGGCGACTCCGCTCGATCTAGCGGCCAATACTATTCGCCGCGAGATCGGGCTACAGGTGGCAGCACCGTCGCCACGCCAGTGTGGATAGGCGGTCGTCGGCGCGTATGCAAACGCACACAACAGCGCTTCGTTGTGAGCGATTATTTATTTATTTATTTTTTATTTATTTACACAATACTGCAGACCTTAATTGGGTCCATGCAGGAGGGCAGCACATAAATACATACATTCACAGAAACCACAACGAAATTCACAGAAAGCACAACGACCCGATTTCCGGCAAACAAAATGTGTTGACTGCAGATTTCTGGTAATATGTGCGCTCTTCGTTCCCGAATTAAAGCACGAGGCGCGCCGAACGTTACTATTACTTGTGAGAGAGGCGCAGTATGCCAACGAAAGGGGTTGCTCTCCTTCGGCAACAGTCGGCGTTTTCGCAATGGATGACGTTTTCTTATTTTATTTGTACATGTGCAGCTTGTTTTCCACATACAACGCACTGCTGTAGCGCGTCTGAATTAAGTATTTACTTCTTGTTCATCTGGATACCCCTCAACAAAAATGAAGCCGGTATGGGCCTGACTGGCTGCCCAGGCGGCGCTGCGAAAACGGTGCTAAAAAGCGCCCCCTACGACAAGTTCTTTAGTTTCGAGTAGTCAGACTGGCGGCCGCATGCAGCACTAAGCTCAGATGCGCAATGGAGCCGCCGCTGTCGGTTGTGCTGCGCTTTGGATCTCGGCCAATTTCTGGCGTGGCTGAGTTCTTCAGGCCAAGCAATCTGCGTAAACGCAAGAAGCTCGTCATCGTCAAGTATGTTTACGACGTGCAGGAGATTGAAGGAACCATTTCGGCGCGCTGCAACTCGCAAGTGCAGCGAATCTCATACGACGTTGAACTCGAGTTAAGTTTTACGAGGCATGCTCGCTCGATTAACGACAGTGCATAAACGAAAAGATTGCTGTTAAGAAAGCCGACATGATTTGCATTACACGACGAAACGGAATCAAGAAAGGTCCAGTGACGAAGGCTAGCCGTCGGCGGCCCGAATGAGCGCATTCGCGTCGTGTGCCGTTTTCTGCCGCATTAAGTCGCAAACACACTTTTTCCCCATGCACGGTCGTAATTTTCAACATTTGCTTCTAGGGAATTCGTCAAATTCTGTCAGCGTGCGGTGGCGGTCGAGAAGCGACGGCGCGCAATGTTTACAGCCGGCCGCTGGAAGCAGCCAGCTGTAAGCTGCCGGAAAAATCGTAGGCACATACGCATGGTGACTCATGGCATCGTTTTTCTCGTTTCGCACGAAATGCCGGCTGCATATCCTCGTGATCGCCGTCGGCAGCCACGGCGTGCCGTCTGGACTGCACACAGGGAATATATACATATATAAACGCGTGCATGCGCGTACGAAAAGTAATCAGCACGTTACGTTGCAAACCACGTTTTGCTCGCGTAATCACTTCACGCGTCGGACGGCACGTATCCAGCGGTTCCGTCGCTTCACTTCGTACGGCTTTCAGGGGAACCAGTAAAACCGCACATTAGGATCCTTACCCCCATGTTCGAGGCAATTAACCACGCAACAATAACGGCGGCGATCGCGCTTCGGGACCGCACGCTGCTCAGAACCGTCGCCCAGACCACCTGCTTTCGGCACGGTTTGTTGAAGCAGGGATCGCTCGTCAAACATGTCAGACTCTGCAGGCATAGCGGACAAGTTCCTGCGTACGTTTTAAGCACTTTTTGAGCCTGAAAACTAGGCGCAAATTAAGTAAAACGCTTAAAGCAACTGAGAACTGCGTAACTCGCCGGTCGGCGTCCATTTTTGACTACCCAAGCAACTTCGGCGCACGCCACCAGGCTCCGCCACAGTACTCAAAACTCCAGCGCGTCAGCCCTATTCCTGCACGAGTTCAAATAGCACTTTGTGCACTGCGCGCTCAAATATTCATCCGCATTTATTATTCAGTTCTCCAATGTAGGACATTTGATAGGTTTACTGAGGAAAGCTACGTGGCTGACAGCGCTTTAGCGCTACAGAAGCGTTTAACACGCACACGCTTTTTATTCTAGTAACAGTACAAAAATAACTACAGCACGGAACTTTCTTCGATTAATTACTTGCACGACAGTAATTAAACAAAGGCCCGGTTATTCCACGGGACCAAAGTGCGCTTTTTCACGCGAATAATGTCCACTGCCTTCCGTCAATTTATTACAACGCAATACAAACGTTCAAGATAATGTAAAGCAAAAAAGATGTCGCTTCGCGTGAGATTACTACGACATAAATGCAAAGTACGCCGTTTGGATTAATTTTGACCATCGGGGCTATTTAACGCGTACCTTAATCTTAGTACACGGATGTTCTTGTATAAATTTCGCCACGTGTTAATATTGCGCAAGGCAACTCAGTTTTGCGATTTCCGTACATTCCATTTTCTGTTCTTTTAGGGGACAATTTAAGTACCGAACTGTCAGACGTGACTTGACAGAAATATTTCTGTGTAGTGGGACCAGGACCATACACACCTAAAGCTCGTCGCGCAACCTATAAACGACAGTCCCGAAGTTATACGCCTAACCCCAACCCGCAAGTGCATGAGAGCGCTTTTTTTACCACTGAGCCGCTAAAAGGCTATATTCACTTGAGATTTAATAAGTTCTCATCTTTAGGACAACGCCAAGTGCACTTTGCAATGCGCTTGAACCACAGAGCGGCACCTACACTGATATAACTCTCGTGAACGGAGGGTACAACGACCACACACAGCACTCTTGACAAGTGCACTCACTGATCTTATTGCAGTACGTATACAACCGATCAAGGCCAAATGCTTCTTTACGTCACTTTAGGCATACGTACCAGCGGTTAAAGTTGCACTAACGCAACGGAACAAACCGCCTTTTGAGGACCTGCATGACGTACGCACACATGCAAACACAACGTGGCTAGCAGACGACGCATGGAGCAATCCACACTAGGCGCGGTTCAGTCAGAAGCCGCCAGGTGGCGACTCCGCTCGATCTCGCGGCCAATAGCAAAGCGGACGTCGACCGCTATGACGAACGTTGCCGTGACGCTGCGGGCAACGTGTTATGTCATCCCGCATGCGATGACATAACTGGCAATGAGAACAAGCACAGGGATTCCCCGACCAAGGTGGCCAAAATGAATCTCCACATTCAATGAGAACATGATCCGCCTTTATCTTATCTTACCCACAGCATGTGCATTGTTGTTCTTTACAGAATCTCGTTTTATACCTACGCGTTCTAAGGCAACCCGATCTCGCTTCAATCAGTAAGGCGCTTCCCCTTGAATTATCGTCAAATGCCTCCCTCCTTATTTCGTTTTTGCCCTTTCGGTAGTTACTCAGAGCCCGTTTTTTCTGCATAACTGCCGTCCAGTAAATCCTCTCCGCCTCTCTGACTTTTCGCTTAACGCTCTTTGTTGATATATTGCTTACACTACCAGCCGTATATTTACTAGTGAGCCTCCTAGTTCTTTTTCTCCACTGTGTCTCTACACTCTTATAAAAATAACGAAACACCTTCTCTGCCCATCTACTCTCCTTCATATTCCTTATCCTCTCTTCGAACCTTATTTTGGTCGGAGCTTCCCTCGCCTCAAAATTTTGCCATCCCATATCGCCCTTTACAGGCTCATTTGTTTTATTCCCGTGAGCACACAACGCGAGGCGTCCCACAGTCCTTTGATTTACACCCATTCCTGATTGCACCTCTGACCTCATGCACACCACTGAGTTCCCAAAAGTAAGCCCCGGAGACGTTACACCTTTCCGCAGGCCTCGAAGAACCTCGTACATATTCTATTCCCACAGCGCTCTGTACTTCATTATTGCAGCATTCCTCTTTCCTTTTGCTACCGAAGCCTTTTTACTGTACCTCCATGTATCTGTCACTCTCACTTACCCATACTCCGAGGTACTTGTATTCGCTTACCCTCGACATTCCTGGGCCCTGTATTGACAACGCCTGATCACAGGGATCATTTCATACCATGAATCCACATTTTGTTACACCAAACCTTAGTCCAAGAGCTTCACCTTCCCTTCTGCATATATCAGCCAGCCGCTGTATATCACCTCGACTGTCCGCAAATAAGACAATATCGTCCGCATATCGCTCATAGACTGTCACGCCACCAAGCGGGTGTCAGGAGGAGGGTTAGCAGACGACAAACCGACAGCCGCTCCCTAGTTCTGCTGTGCTAGCCCGATCGCCAACGCGTTGGTTGGAAAAAAACACTACGACTTAGCATGTTTCGTGAGTCCGTGAACAAACTGGGCCGTCCGTAATAACATAAATTTGATTCTTTCTTGCGAGACTCGATGTTTTCGCGAAAATGCTTGCCACACATTTCAGCTCCGCGAAGTTTTCTGTGGCCACACAGGTTAGTGAAGTGTTAGTGTCGGTCTTTTTCTGTCGAAACTCGCGCTATTTCGCTTGTATATAATATCCGTCGGTGTCTTTGAAGTGTAGAGAGAGAGAGAGAGAAACAACATTTATTGAAAAAAAAATGTGGTTCATTGCGGGTGGGGCCCTTCTTCCAAGGCTCCACTGGCTATAGCGGCTCGGCGGGCCTGACTTAGGATTGCCAGTTGGCTTCCCAGAGTCCGTTCAGCGAGTCGCGCCTCCAACGAGCACGTGTGTATAGGGTGCGGATGTCCTGTCTCGACTGTAGCCGGTCGCTCGGGACAGCGGTAGGTTATGTGTGTGAGTGTTGGAATATCTCCGCACCACGGGCATGCGCTGGGATAACGCCCTGGGTACATGACGTGAAGCTTATGCAGATTCGGAAAGGTATTGATTGCAGGCGGCGCCAGTCCCGCGCTTGGTGTCTGTCGAGGTCCTTGTGAGGAGGTGCCCCGAAGCGGCGATCTAATCTTTGTTTGTCTAGGATGCCACGCCGTGTCACCCCATCATCTGTGTCCTCTTCAGTGGCGGGTGGTCCTGGGGCTCGGCCGCTGAGTACTCGAGCTTGGCAATGAACTAGTTTGTTGCCATCCTGGCCCGTATGGGCCGGGCACCAGACTATCCCGTGATCAAAGAGGAGTTCGCTTCCCAGTAGCTGGATGGCCCTTGTTGGTAATATGCCCTTGAGTTACATTCGACAAGCTGCCTGCGCGTCTGAGACCATGTAGGCAGAGATACGGTGTTGGTCTGCCATTCGAATGGCGAGAGCGATAGCAGTTGCCTCGGCTGCCGCGGATGATGAAGTAAGCATGGTCGCGGAGTTGGCAAGTTTGCCTCGGTTGACTACAGCGAGAGTGTAGGCGGGAGCTTGCCCTTGCTGCTTTGGGTAGGGACAAACATCTGTATAGTAGGTCCTTCAGTCGTTGCAGCTTCTGTACTCGAGCTTTGCGGCGTCCTTTATGGTGGAATGGATGCATATTGCGGGGGATGGGCTGCGTCATGATGCGTTGTCTGAGATTTTGTGAGAGTAGGTCGGTGGCTTCTGAACAATATTGCGGTGAGATTTGAAATCCGATTCTTTGTAAGAGAAATTTCCCCTGTTGTGTGCCGCAGAGCTTTTCTCGCTGGGAGGTGGGTGTGGCAGCTGCCAATTCCTCGAAAGTGTTGTGCACCCCCAGTGCTAGCAGATGTTGTGTGCTTGTCCTGGTAGGCAGTCCAAGGGCAGCTTTAGTCGCAAATCGAATTAATATGTCGGCTTGCTCCTGCTCTGTTTTCCGGGTTACCTGGAAAGGGAGGGTGTAGGTAAGCCGGCTCAAAACCAGTGCTTGCACAAGCCTCAGCGTGTCGTGTCCATAATAATAATATCTGGGGTTTAACGTCCCAAAACCAAGATATGATTATGAGAGACGCCGTAGTGGAGGGCTCCGGAAATTTCGACCACCGGGGGTTCTTTAACGTGCACCTAAATCTAAGTACACGGGCCTCAAACATTTTCGCCTCCATCGAAAATGCAGCCGCCGCGGCCGGGATTCGATCCCGCGACCTTCGGGAAAGCAGTCGAGCGCCATAACCACTAGACCACCGTGGCGGGGCAGCGTGTCGTGTCCAGTCATGCTATTATTAAATGCGAAGCATTTCTTAGCGAACCTTTGGCACTTTGAGCGTTTCTATCGATCTAGACGCCTACATCTGGGTGTTCTCATGATCGCCTCCTTAATTTGGTGTACACCAAAATTGGCAAGGGAGGGTAAGATTTCACGTATATGACTGTCGGGTCATTACATGAATAACGTGAAAATCCTGTCGCGTACGTCGTCAAACCCTCTCCATCCAGACGCGTATGGCACATGCCCGTTTACTACGGGCCGCGCTGTATGGGTATGCGCCACAGGTGATTGGCAGTTTATACCCAGGAGCGGTGATTACGGACGTCGGTAACCAAAATGGGAGAGCGTTAAGAAAAACCGACATCGGCAGCGTTGACCCGACGAATGGAAAGAATAAAAATTAGGATCCCAGCAGGGATCGAACCCAAGCATTCCGCGTGGCAATCAGGTATTCTACCAGAGAGCCACGCCAGATCTACAAACTGGTTTGGAAAAACAGCCTATGCAGTCGTAATATCAGTGGAACATCAATTGTGGCTGTGGTGCTGGCTATCTAATTTTGCGAGAAAGAAATGAACAATCCATGATACTCCTACGATGTATACTCCTACGATACAGGCGTCATATCAGATTAACGTTGGTGGTTCCAGTGTTCGCTCCGCTTTTATAGTAGCCTAATAAACATTACATTTGTATTCGTATGATTCCTTAAGCTATATTAAAGCATTGCTCGACCCTGGAGGAATACATTAAAGAAAGTTACGTATGATACGTATAATATTCACATCATCGCGCCGTAATGTGCATTTAGTCCGCCAGAATGACGGACTAAATACGTAAAGTGGAAGTGTCCACTTTACGAGGCTGGGCGATGGCCTCTTGCTGACTGAGGATGATACCAGATTGATTGACAGCCACTCTGTAGACTAGGCTACATAGGGCACCTACACCCAGGTAGTCTACCAATACGACAAGCGCCATTCACTGATGTTCGTCTACGGGTCACTATCCAGTCCTACCAACCTCGGCGGCGTATATCGACAGTCAATTTGTCGACGAAATGACGAAGGCATTGACAATTTCCAACAGCTGTACTATACCTCATTATTAACTACACATGCACCCCTCGTCACCGTGATCACGACCGGATCCGATAACAAGTCACGACCAGCTGCTGGGGCTCATGGATCACGGTGATGATGACCTTGTTCAAGAACTGTCAAGAGCCTCCTCCACATATGCACACGGGTTCGTGAAACGTGCATGCGTTCTCCATCATAAGGGACAAGTATAAGCACTACATATCAGCGTACCGCTTCTAGTGGTAATACCCACGTTGCCGTTGGCAGCGTTAGCCAACTGTAAGCAACTGGTTATATAACATATATCCAGCTCTTCAACATATATGTGTGCGTATAAAATTTATACAAAGCTTTAGCGTCATTTTGTAATGTTTCGCTCAGTAAACAAAATTACGCCAGTCACCTTCCCGCCGCATGCTTCGCATAACATCGACTCCCATGGTACGTCGGATCTGCCGAATTTTTTTCCTCTGGAGATTCTTCTAATAACTCCTGTCAGGCTTTTTATTGTATACCTCAGCTTATCCAGGGCTACCTTGACGCTCGTTGTTTCTTGAATGTACATGCCGAGTATCCGAAGGGTGTTAACTCTTCTGAGTGGGAATCCTCCCAAGTAGAATGTTAGTTCTGGTGCTCGTCGAGCCCGGGACTTATATGGTCGTATCTGAATGTATTCTCACTTTGCCGGTGCGCACCTCATCCCGGCTTTTTTTTTGTAGTGTATTAAACCCATAACATTATACGTGGAGTGTCGCATGAGCTCACGATGTCCTCTTCTATAACTGACCAATATCAGGGCCTTCGTATAAATAGGTGATGCACTAAACTAAAACGCCTTACGTATTGTACCAAAAGAGCTCCATGAATCTTGCGAGGAACCATTGAGTCATTCGGGGCTGCACTCGCTTCATGCGCTCCGTCCTGTCTGTCGTCTCTACCTTGACTGTGGTTTTTATTGCGCTATTCAGTCATGTCTGCAGCTTCATGGCTCTGGTGAACTACGACCAAGTACCGGCCGCGTTGCGGGCTCAGTCTTGTCCTCAGCTGACGCATTCCGACGGAGATTAAACGTGATTGATTAATTGAATATGTGCATAACCACGTTAGCTGACCCCAGCTGGCGAAATCTGATCGGTAGCCCCGCTCTAAACGTCGTCCTTCACCCATGTGTTGCTTTCATAGCCAGCGCCTTACAGCATGTTTGTTACTTTGTTGATAGGTGGCAGCACACTGCAAGCAAAGTTTTCTTTGAGCCCAGAACGCGGAGAAGGCGAGGCAGCTCTCGGGGGAGGAAATTCTTTAGATTGATCAGGCCCCGGAAATCTCAAGTTCCAGCGATCGCCGCGGAGGGCGAAAAAATCAACCGCGGCGAGTTCCATCTATATGCGCGCAGAGTGGAGCTTGTGACTCCTCTTTTAGAGGTCGGCTATCTTAGTTTGCGTTTTCCCTGCTAGGGGCGCTAAACCACTCACATTTTTCACATTAAGAAATTCTTTTGCGCAAGCCACTGCATTATTCAAACGTGTTATTTTGCTTTGGACAACTACAGAGTTAATAATATTCAGACTTGACTTATTTGTATAGCTGATTTTATTTCAAGTGTCAACGTTTTAGGACTTCAGTGATGACTAAGTGGACCAAAATCCAATTTGTATCGATCTTTTCCGTCGCCGTTGGCATTCAAATTGTTCGGCGACCACATAAATGCGGAAGCACCTTTCGCTACATTTCGCAGACGCCGTTTAATCTTTACAGCAATAGTAGCCGACTCAGTTTACCGGCGAATTTAGGAATACCGCAACGATCGAGATCTAGGGGTACGTTTGACGCTGTCATGGAGTCGTTCTGTTGATTCCGCACCGTAAACAGGTAAACCGGCGCGTCAGTTATGCTCTTGTTGAATGGTCCGTCATGGTTTCTTTGATATAGTTTTTACATCAACTAATATATTGCTACAATGACAATTACATAAACCACATATTGATCTATGTCAGCTTTGCATTGCCGTCCGGTTTGTGTTCGTGACACGCGGCACGTCCGGTTTGTGATTTCGGTGTACTGTACTTAATGGGATTGTCTATTGCGCGTGATTTTGTCCGCCGCGGTGGTGCAGCGGTTACGCTGCTCGGCTGCTGACCCGAAGGTCGCTGATTCGATCCCGGCCGCGGCGGACGCATTTCGATGGAGGCGAAATGGTAGAGGCCCGTGTACTTAGATTTAGGTGCACGTTAAAGAACACCTGATGGTCGAAATTTCCGGAGACCTCCACTACGGCGTCTCTCATAATCATATCGTGGTTTTGGGACGTAAAACCCCAGATAATATTATTATTATTGCGCGTGATTTGCCTAGAAAATTTGAGGTGGTTATGCGTGCAGCGTTTCTTCTAATAAGCGAGCAGAAGTTTTTTAAAGATATTTTATATCTGCGAAGGGCGTGAACAGCGGTGATTATTGAACTTAAAGGTAATCGCATTAGGCGAAAGAGAACGTTTAAGTGCTTTGAGGTTATTCATGAATGATTGAATTGTGTTAAACACTTAGATTACTATCAGCAGTGCTTAAGTCAAGGGGGCTTAAAGTTAATGGTGTTTCATACCCCTCCACCGATATTGAGATCTGAGACCCATCTCGCCAGAATGTAGGGGTGTGTGTGGTGTTGGGACAGTCGAGACTGTTCAGAAACTCTTATCTTTTTCTTGGTGTCACGATTACTATAAAATCTCAATTTTGTAAGAAATTTTGCCTGATGAGTATTTTGTACCTTCCACCCTGGTAACGGCCGTGGTTTCGCGATTAATATTACATATGTTACAAGTGCTCAAGCTTCATTTTGCTGCTTCCATAGATGCTTCCATAGATGTTAAGTTTCGTTGCTTACTTCATTGAAAGTGTGTATTTCATCTGATGTGCTTTTTTCTAAAGCGGATATAGAATTAATGTAATGATGTTTATTTTCAGAATACCAAGATGTCCCCGTCTTCTCTCCAGAGCTGTCAGCACCAGGGCGTGAGACAAGTAAGTTGGTGCTTTCCAAAATAAACGCTATGCCATTGTTCCTGCGTAGATGTGTATAGTGATATACAGCAATCTTTGCCAGTACCCCTCAATATGTTTCAACCAACACAACAGCAAGCATCCCAGGAGGCACAGGAGCCATAGCCTACAGCATCAACTACACAGAGTAGGTTTTCTTCCTCTTAATAAAGCAAGATTTTTAGTGTGGCTGATTACATAGTAATTCCAGTAAGCGTGCCTTTGTTCTACAAAACAAAAAGGAAATATTCCCATATACATCCTCAGTATATAAGTACTGGCACTACAACTGGTTAATGACAGCTCATTACATCAAGTGGATGCTTTCATTGAATAAATGCACTTTTGTTTTAACATTTTACTATCTGCCACTGGGTGTGTGCCTACTTTTGGCCAGTCATATACGTGGCTGTGTGACAAAAAATATATTTTGCCTGTGTTTATTTTTATTTGATAACATGCAAAATCACCAACTTAGCCTTTTACACTAGACTGACCTGGTATTTGCATTTGGGCATAGCTTGCGAATTTTGTAACGGATGCACACAAAATTCCAGGTAACAAAATACAAATGTATGTGCTTCTAGTGTACCAAACTTAGCAAACCATTTAGCCAAAGCCTAAGTTTTAAAGCCTCTTGCTTAGAATTTAACATTAGTGATGTGGCTTTTTGATTTTGCAGGAGCCCCTAGAGCCAGGACCAGGACCCGGAAGGTGCTCAATCCGCATTCTGTGAAGAGGTTTCAGCGCTACCGGGACCAGAATTCCCGCCTCCGTCAAATTGTTGCAAGACTTAAAGGGGCCCTGCAACACTTTTCGAGCATGCTCAAAAAGCGCTGCCGATCGGTAGTCGAGGCTCCCGAGAACACGCGAGCCGAATATTATAGCGATGCGCACGGCCTGGAATTTGCAATAAATTCTCAAAGTCAGCTGAAAATCGCTTCCTCTTCTCTCGACAAATGATGTATTAGTCCGCAATATATGACGCGATTGTCGGCAGTTCCACCGTTCGCTGATGTTATAATCACGATAACACCCTCATTATTACTTTCGTTGTTAATTTTGAGTTCAATAAGTAGATAATATTATGTTTATATTCCGTTATGGCGTTAAAAACACCGAACAAACATTAATATTAGCACTTCCGGTCTCACCGACAGCTCGTCTGCTCGTAGTTGCGTAGTTCCGTTTTCTTCGCCATGCGCAGTGCCGAAAACGTGAATATTTCTGTGCTTTTGACCATTCCCGGTTGCCGTTGAGAGTGGCAGCCGTTCGAGTGTTGCCTCGTCAGCTGGGAACTGCATCGTCGGCACGTTCTCACGACCGACCGAGGCAGGGGCGCAGCATGTCTGCGATAACAATGCTGGCGTCCGGTAATGGCGGCGCTTCGGGGTCGTCCGCCAGTGCCGTCTTACGAGGCGGTGTATCGGAGTATGGGCCGAAACCGATCTCAGCTGTCATTCGTTCCAAACGAGCGCGCAGGTTTGCTTCCATGGTTGGCAGAGCGATGAATACACTACGGCGTTCGAGGTGCACACCCAACATTACCAAACCGACGCGCAGTTTTCAAGCACGCGCGATACATAGTGCGATCGGCTCCGCTCGACGAGAACGACGCAAGCCGACCGGAAGTGGCGGCACAGACCACGTGGTGTCGCCCAGACGTCAGAGAGAAAAAAATGAAGAAAAAAATTCCGCCGGCGCTCTTGGGCGGAGCCTCGCTCCTCTGCGCTCCCTCCCTCGACTCGCTGCCTAGCTTTCCACGCGCTCGCGGCGTTGAGTTGAGGGAGAAAGCTGCGGAACGTGATCTCTATAATTTGGCAACACCACTTCAAGACTTTCAAGACTTTATTGAGGTTCTTTACGATACAGTTCATGTTAATTCACAACACTGATTAGACCCATAGCCACAGGCTAGTAGGGGGTCTAACGGAAAAAATTATATAAGCACAATAACAATTTGTGAAACAAAGCACAACATCATCAAAACAAAAATAATTACGGAAAGGAAACAAAAGTATACAAAAAAGATTTCGTTAGGTTTTAAGATGAGGTAGTGCATAACTCATATGCATGATAGCACATACTCAAATGTAGGTAATCATTACAACATTCTTTTTACTTTTGTACATCATTATATAATCAAAACGAGTATAGTCGAAGCGCCAAAAATATGCGTAAGGTTTTGTGCATGGTTATATTTTATTGTTCTTCATGGAGCAAATATTTTTTAAGTGCATGTGGGAAACCCTTTGCATCTTTTATCTGAAGTGGTATTTTATTCCATGCTTTAACTCCTGCGAACTGCAGTAAGCGTTCACCATAGACGTTGTTTGTAGGTGGAAGATTAAAATTGCGCGATGTCATGCATCTAGTTACGCGGTTGGAGGAAGAAAATATTGATACATCGAAAGGTACACTGTATGTAATGATATTACTGACGGTGACTGCTGTTTTATGTTGCCGTATATAATCAAAAGGTAGAATTTCCAACTTGTGAAACAAAGGAGCGCTGTGTTGATTATAGGCCGCATTATCTATTATTCTAAGTGCTCGCTTTTGTAATGTGCGGATAGGTTCAAGGTAGGTTTTATAGGTCCATCCCCATGAGTCTACGCAGTATGACAGGTGACAATGAACAAATGCGAAATAAAGCACTCTGACAATATTACTACTAAAATAATTCCTAGCAGCTAGGAGCATGCTACAGCCGGATACTAGCTTAGTACATACAGAATTTATTTGCTTTTTCCAGTGTAATTGGCTGTCGAATACTACACCTAGATATTTAAATTCTTTTACCTGCTCAAGTTGGCAGTTGTTCATTGTAAGCCGAAAGGAATCATCGTTTACATTTCGGTGGCGGGAGTGAAAAATAGTATATTTAGTTTTCTGTGTATTGAGTGTTAATTTATTCACCGTAAACCACATAAAAATATTTTCTAACTCTTCATTAGCTTTACATTCTAGGTCGGCTATGTTGTCGGCTTGATGGATTCGAAAAATTTTTGCGGCATATGACTCGTGAAGAGTCATACGTCAATAATGAGACTGTTCCAATATAACTAAGAAAGGTGTTGCAGGGCCCCTTGAAAAAGCCCAAGAGGCCAATTGCATCTCGTGCGCAGCTTCTTGAAGCAGACAAGTACCTAAACAAGGACGTTTTGGAAATTATAAGAGTGGAAATGCATCTGCAGTCATTGAAAAAAACATGGGAGACGATGGCCAATGCAATTTAGACAGTTCGCCCTCAGTTTGTACTTTACGAGCCCTAAGGCATATAAATACCTATCCAGTGTACTAAGCCTTCCCACAGTAAAGTCCTTAAAGGAGTGGTGACACAAAAATTCTGACAAAATTTGACTGTTGAGTCACACTAATGGGTGCATATATGTGCCATCTGTACAATATCAACCACAAATACAGCCAGAAAAATATTTTAATTGCAGTTTTGAAGTTCGTGAAAGTGCCGAATCGGAAATAGAAGCAAAAGACGATGAGGTCATCGAGCGGATACCACTTACGTCAAGAGTTCTGGCCGGGTTGCCGGAGGCGTGTACGAGACGGACAACGCTGGTAGCGACACCTGATGACGCATTGCCTAACCAGAGACCTACAATATAACATCGCAGCGACTTACCCGCTTACTGGTTCTGTGTAAAGCATTAGCAGTGAGATAATTAGCAACGCACAGTATTCTCATTGCTTTTTTTCTCGACAAGAACAGCAACGCGACGGAAAAAAAGAAAGAAAAATATTGTAGTTGGACAGAACGCCACAAGATGTCGCTACGGGCTCCGCAGTTGCTGCTACTGCTGCAGCCGAGCTCCGGTAACCAGGTAACCGCAAACGTTAGGAAGTCTACAGACGAACTAAAGCTCTCTGCTGCCGGGATCATATTGCGTAGTGGACAGATTACTGCTTCGGCCCTCCGACGTGCGTACGTGGGATTGGTATGCCTTGAGAACGCGGCGTTGCCCGATATAAATACGAGTCAGTAAAACGTACATCACGTCACTTGCATGTTACGCATACACACTGTTACAGTGCGCCAATGTTGTGATTTCACTGCTTCTTGCGTCACTTCTCATCGTGCTACTTTACGAATGATCGGAGCGAAAATGTTTCAGCACGTCTAATGCTGCGGCCACTCCAAGCCTGGCGGTACACGTCGCCTCAGTTGGACGACGACGACAAGAACAAAATTGCAGCTACCGGCGATATTCGCAAAACGAATCGAGCTTTTCTTACTGATTTTTACACTCCTCCCAGCTCTTTCCTCCATCGCCGCACTAGATAAGCAATGTAGTTTGACGATCGAGGAAACAAGCACTCGCAACGCTCAACACCTACTCAACACAGCAGACGAAACTGCAGCGCTGACAACATGGCAGAAGCTGGCCAGTGACGTCACTGGCTCTCGCGGTCACCTGATCTAGTAAGCCGGCTACGTCACGGGGCCATCGAGTGCTCTTCGAAATCGCAACTGCCTCCGGTCGTAACATACGAGCATATAATTAAACATTCGTCTCGCGCTGGGGCAAATGAGCTTCGTTGCCGCTTTTATCGAATTAGTACACATTGATTAAGAGTAAAAAACAGAGGTTTACAAATTTTCTGTCACCACTCCTTTAAGAACGTGGCTGTCGGCCACAAATATAAAGGCAAGAGTTCTGCCTCAGATTCTTTAGCTACTCAAAGAAAAGGCAAGAAATGGGAAAATTCAAGACAGAGTTTGCTGCGTAATTTTTGACGAAATTTCGTTAAAAGGAAATCTGCAGTATGACCCTAAGGACGACATCATACGAGTACATGGATATGTTCATAGTGCCAAGAAAGAACAAATGGCATAGCACACACTGCAGCACTTGTGTTGGTCTCTGGGATAGCGAAGAAATGGATACAGCCAGTAGCTTTTTTGACAGAAGAGGACACAGTTTGCTCGGGGCCCCGTCTAATGCTATTGAAAATGTAATCATTGAGCTGAAGGCATGTGGCCTCTTCGTCAAAGCATTGGTTTGTGACCAGGGTAGCAGCAATTGCGTTATTGTAAGGACACTAGGTGTTAGCCGTGACAGACCTTTCATTATTACTGATATAGAGAAGATTTACTTCATTTTTTACGTCCCCCACCTCTTGAAATGTACGAGGAATAATCTGAGGAAGCGTGACCTTTCCATTGGTGATAAGGTTGCTTCCTGGGGGCACATTCCGACTTTCTATGAACCAGCACATCACCTGAAACTAAAATACCTACCCAAACTCACTGACCGGCATATTTATGAAAGTGCATTTGGTAATATCAAAATAAAACGGCCCTCTCAGGTGCCCAGCAACAGTGTATATCTAACTAGCGGTAGATGCATTCATAGCATTTAATGTTCTACCACCAGAAGCCACAAGCACGGCTGAGTTTGTTGAGAAAATGAATCAGTTGTTTGATTCATTGAAGAGTTCTTGCGTAAAGATAACTGAGAGAAATGAGGTATACAATTAGTACTTCTACAGGGCACATTGAATTCTTGAATTCTTGCATTGCATGCATTAAATATTGGAAATTCAAAGCACCTAGAGCAACCAGGAACCATTCAGGGTTGGCAGGTGACGATTGAAGCGATTTGTACGTTGTGGGCAGATCTGCAGGAATCCTATAACTTCACTTTTTTCTCGCTCATCGTCTGAATCAGGATCCCTTGGAGAACTTGTTTGGGATCATTCGGCAGCAGCACGGCTGTAACGAGGCTCCAAACACATTTCAGTTCACTGCCTGTCTCGGGCATGTCGGGAAGCTATTCAAGCTTTCAGATGGCAGCAACTGCGAAGCAGATAAGGCTGTTCTTCTAACTGAGCTAAAGAAATTAAGACTCAATCAGGAAATTACTACTGTGGCCGACACCTTCAGCTCAAGCCTTTCAGACACCGAAGGCACGGAAGAACCAGCAGGTGTACTTGAATCGAACATAGTTTGTTACATGTCAGGATACCTAGTACAAGCATTTCTGAAAGAAGCACCATGCTCACAGTGCAGGGATCTCTTGAAAGACAAACGCGAAGATTTCTCTTCACCAAACCAAATTTACATAATATTCAAAGCAGAGGAGGTGCAGGGCAAGACTCTGGGTAATTTAACAGTGCCCACACAAGCAGCTTTTAATTTTGTCAGAAAATTGGAAAAACTATTATCTGTTCAAATAGGTGCTGTAGCACACTTGAGAGGGGTGTCGGAGAAACTGCTTCGTATTATGCTGGATGTGACTAATGGCACATTTTGCAGTGCTCACTGTCGCAAAATATTTCTGCAAATTCTAAATGCGTAGCATTTCTTTGTCGCACCTGCGGCATCGGCCGCCGTCCACACCCCCACTGCGCATGCTCGGCTCGTCTCGTGCCGGCAGCAAGCCTCTCCTCTCCCTCCCTTCCTCCTTCCCTCCTCTCCGTCCCTCCCTCCTCGTGATCGAACGCGGGCGGTGTGTATATAATTCAGTCGAGGGCGTCTTTACTTGGCTTTCGCTTGACTTGACGCTTTGTTTGACTCGAGTAGATGCGATGGAAGCAACAGTACCTTCAATCAGCGTCCCACTACTCGTTTAAGGCAACGTTACCCCACCCTCACCGTCGTCGGCGTCAACAACAGCAAGCAACGCAGAAGACAAGGTTCCGAAGAGACGAGCATACGACGCTGAACGCAAGCGTTTGAAGCGAGCTGCGGACCTGGAACTTCGTGCACGAGAAGCTGCTGCGAGACGGCAACGACGGGCTGCGGATCCTTCACTCGGGGAACGAGAAGCAGCTGCGAAACGGCAACGACGGGCTGTGGATCCTGAACGTCGTGCTCGAGAAGCAGCAACCGTTCGTGAACGTTGAGCAGCGGATCCATCATTCGGGCAGCGCGACGCTTCTGCGAAACCCAATTACGCAACATTCACGCGATACCCCCACCACTGTGCGACGCATTTACTCGAGTTCCCCGCGTGGGAAGATGCGGGCGACATTTTTTCTACATATTAGGATTCTCTGGTATTTGAAATTCAAAAGCAGAGAATTAAGCCAGGCAAAGACTTGGAAGTCTGTTGCAAAACGAAAGCTGCAAAAAAATCACAGCATATCCACGGAGTGAATGATGATGAGTGGGCGAAGCTGCGGAGGTTCATCGGTAAACCGTGAATCTTCCGTGAATTCTGCCCAGTACATCATCACCGACGTGAGATCGGGCGCGTTTATACTAAAGGTTCGATGAGTTATGACGACTTGCAGCTCACTTTAATTTTACATGTACGCTGTGAATTTTCATTGTTTAGAAAACCATTGCTTTAGAAAACATCTGGCGTCTTTCGTTAAGCAGCTGGCGTATTTTCGTTTTGCTTTAGAAACATCTGGCGTTCTTTCGTTTTTCTTTTACAAAACATCTGGCGTCTTTCGTTGGTTTATTTCATCAATCAACGGCGTTCTGAACAAAATTTTTATTGTTTAATCACGCATAGGAGAAATCTCACCAGGCACTACCTTGGAGGTAAATAATGGCTGCTAATGGGAATGAGAGACAGAAGTCGGCTTTTAGCTAACGCTGCGAATTTTTTATTGTTCAACAAAGCACAGGAAAAATCTCCCACCGGCACCACCTTGGAGGTCAAAGCGTAAGACTGGTTACGCACTACGACTACGACTACTACGACTACGACTACGACTACGAGGGACGAACGGGTGCCACCTTAAGGAGCTTCGCCCCTAAAACTGATTATTTCAAAATAATTAATTGTTGGGCTATTTGGTTCAACATATCTGGGTTGGGAGAGCGAAGGCTTGGAAGGAAGGACAGGACGACATGAGCGTCTGTTCTTCTGTGTCGTCCTGTCCTTCCTTCCAAGCCTTCGCTCTCCCAACCCAGATATGCAAAAACTGACTAAGTAGTTCAAGACTATTGTTTGTGTGCTCACATACGGTTGTGTTATAATTGTTCTGAGCAAAATGCATACGCAATTCAAGGAGCTCATGACTTGATTGCACAATTTTACTTTTTGTTAATGTGTTTATAACCAATATATTGATATTTCCCACAGTATCCTTGTGACCACGAAGTCAAGTTTTGTAATGTAACTGTGTTGTGAATTGAGCGTGTGGTTACTTAAAAAGCGGGAGCGCACAGAATTATTAGACCGTACCTATTAGTTTCTGGGCAGTTGCCGTGCTGTCAAGTGGGCTCTTTACCAAGAAAGGTGGGAATTTTCCCAGCCCATTCGTCTGGGGTCAGCTGCAAGCTGCAACAAATTTTGTGCTACTCCGAGCCATTACTTGCCTCTTTTGAACACAAATAAGCCGACTGCCTATGCAAAGAGAAACTAGGTGTTAGCATAATGTTTCATCCAGGGCGAATTTATCAGGTTCGCTCCGCCAGTTGAATAGTTTTGTATCTATGGCAATGTAATATATTCATTGTTTTTTGATAATTACGTGCTGAAACCACGATGCGATTATGAGGCGCATCACAGTGGGTACTCCTCTTCAGTTTAAACGACCTGGGGTTTTTTAATGTGCACCTTAACCGAAGCACACGTGTATTCGGTTTTCGCGTCCCACCGAAATGATCGTCACGGCGGCCGCATCTGTTCTGTCGCCTAGTTTAGCTAGGCGACAAAACAAAACAAATGCGGCCGTCGTGGAGGGAATTCACACCCATTCAGAAGCAGGCAGCTGAACTTGGAACTGCATAGCATTAGAGAAGTAGCAAATGAGAATCTTATGGTCACATTAAATGACGTAGCTGACAAACTGAGAGTGCCTCACTTGATGGAATCGGATGTTGCGAATGTTCACCGAATTCCTGCTAAACACGACAAGGTGCCCGGCATCATTGTCCGCTTTACAAAGCAAGCGATAAGAGACTAGTGGATCAAGAATAAAAAAAAACATGGTTGATCTCTCCGTCATAGGAATCGGAATAACACGAAAGTAAAGCGTGCCCTTACACAAGTAACTGAATGTTTACTGTACACTGATATAAGAGAGTTTGCAAAATGTACATTGATGTCTGGCACCTATAGCACCGTTTAACGTAGATGTACCCACTTTGATGATTAGTGGTACGTCTCCATCCCGACAACTAACGTCCATGCTAAATGGTTAAACAAACCCTTGTGGTAGCTGTAGTAGTTAACGGTGAAAGCGTAATCAGAGAACGAGGTGTGATAGCAAGAGGAGCGTCGCATATTGGACGCAGAACTTGGTCGCCATCCCACGGCATGTTACACCACGGCCGGAGTGAGGGAAACGCAAAGCGCGTCGTGCCGCCCCGGTAGCCCGGCCGCGATTTTTCTCGGGGCGAGCGCTGAGCGGGGAACGCGGTGTTACAGCCAGGTGAGGCAGGCGCGCCTCGCAGAGCTATTTTTTAGTTTGGATTAGTGTGATGCAATGAGCGAGGCCGACGCTTTTACGACGCTTGCGCTAATGTCGCCCCCTCGCGGTGCGTTAAGGCATTGACAAAGTTGAACTTCTATTGAACGCGCCGAATGGGACGGGCGTGGAACGCGTTCGAGGTGCAAATCGCGAAGCCCACAGTAATGACGAATTACTCTACTTTACCGTTCACCGAGGGCAACACCACCCCGCCAACCGGGAGAGTGGTAGATATAAAAGGCGCGTTTGTAAAGCCTTTAGAGTCTGTGACCGTGGCGCAGTGGATAGCGTGCCCGGCATGTATTGTTGCGGGCCGAGCGGTCGTGGGTTCGATGACCGTTGACGGACCATTTTTTTCTTTGCCATCTGATCATGTAAATTTTTTGACGTCATTTCCGTGATGGAAATACGTCACTGAAGTCTTGGTGGACCCCGGCATAAAACACTTTCGTGTTGAAAGAACCTTAAGGATAGCCACCCACCCGTTTTCATGCAAGAAAATCTGACACGCCGCAATAGAGAACTGCTCCAAGCAATGAAAGAATGCGCCAGAGGTAAAGGCTAGAAGTTTGTTTGGTATTTCAACGGGAACGTTCTCGCTCGGAAAAGCGAGGGAGTGAATGCTGTGCATGTGAAGGGAAGGAGCGACTTAGACCGCCTATAGTGCTGACCGTCGAATGCTTTGTTTTCTTTTGGAATGATATCCCGGGTGATATTAACCAACTTACTTCATGTACGGCGTCGACATCGCTTAACGCTATTCATTTAACGCACGCTCTGTAAAAAACAAGAAAATGTGTTTGGAGGAATTTTTTGGTGAATTTTCATTTACGTTTTCTTTGGTCATGCTCACTGAAACTTGGAGCACTAATGATTCCGACATTTTTACGATGACCCATTATAAAACCTATTATCTGAACTGCCCCAGCCTGCGTGGAGGTGGAGTTGCTTTGCTGGTATCTGACAATATTGAATGCGATAAGCTGGACTTGTACTCTCTAATTACTGATGATTTTGAAATCATATCAGTCTGCACTGGCAGGTTCGTGTTCTCGGTATGCTATCGTCCTCCTAAGGGAAGTGTGGTCAAGTTTTTCGAGTTTTATTATAACTTTCTTTCATTTATAACAGACAGTAAGTACACATTAATAGCTGGAGGGGATTTTAATATTGATTTGTTGAAGGATAATTTTTTTGCCTCTACCACTATCCCTCAAGAGGAAGTAATATAACAGCTGCATCTTACCGGTACTTACCTACGGAGCAGAAACCTGGAGACTTACAAAGAAGGTTCAACTTAATTTGAGGACGACGCAGTGAGCGATGGAAAGGAAAATGATAGGTGTAACCTTAAGAGACAGGAAGAGAGCAGAGTGGGTCAGGGAACAAACGGGGGTTAAGGACATCATAGTTGAAATCAAGAAGAAGAAATGGATATGGGCCGGGCACGTAGCATGTCGGCAGGATAACCGGTGGTCATCAAGGGTAACTGACTGGATTCCAAGAGATGGCAAACGCGTGAGGGGGAGACAGAAAATTAGGTGGGTAGATGAGATTAAGAAGTTTGTAGGTATAACGTGGCAGCAGAAAGCAAAGGACGGGGTTGATTAGCGGAACATGGGAGAGGCCTTTGCCCTGCAGTGGGCGTAGACAGGCTGATGATGATGATGATGATGATGATAATGATGATGAATGTTTTGCTATGGAATTCAACACAACTCTGACTTCGAATGTGTAATAGACGAGACTCGGAGCCAGACGCTCAGCAACAGAACAAAAGGTTTATTGCGCGTTCCGATAAATAGCGGCTAACAGATGACGTCATTTGCACGTGGCTCACGTGCGTCTCAACACAGAGAGCGGCGTTTGGTGCCGCGTCCTAACATTCCTCCCTTTTAAGTTTAAATATATACACAATGTCTCTAAACACTGGAGCCAAAACGAACGACTGGTCTACGAGTTCGTGTAGATATTCTCAGCTCGGGTCCCTCGGGTGTGTAGAGAGGACTTGGGCTGGTGATGCCAGGCTCCACGTCGACAGGTGATTGTACCGGAGGAAGCCGGAAGTGGTAGTCAGGTAGTGGCTCTGAAGGCTTCTCCGTCGGCCATGCGCGCCTCAGTTGGTTGCGATGCCTATGGTGCACGTCTCCATTTGCCATTCGAACTAGATAGGAGACAGGACCCTTCAATTTGATTACTTCAGCCAACTTCCATCGCGGTCCCGCAGCGAAGCATCAGGCGTAGACCGAATATCCTACACCAAATCCTTTCACAATGATGTCAGAGGTGGAGTGCTGACGGACTGGGTGCAGCTTGTCTAATGCTGAACGTAATTTTCTGCCCATCATCATCTCCGCCGGGCTCTTTCCAGTCTCTGAATGTGGGGTGGTATGTTGTTTATACAAGTAGCGGGATATCTTGCACTGGGTGTCGTTTCCCGACTGTTTCTTCAACGCTTCTTTTACTTCCCTCACCATTCTTTCGGCCCTTCCGTTACTAGAAGGGTGATAAGGTGCTGTAAACACTGAGCGGATGCCGTTAAGCTTGAGAAACGCTTGCATCTCCTCGCTCGTGAATGCGGTTCCGTTGTCGGAAACGATAACATCTGGAACTCCGTGAGTGGCAAACAGTGCACGTAGAGCTGAGATTACTGCCGAAGTTTTCATGGAAGGCATAATCTTCACTTCAGCCCAGTTGGAGAATGCGTCCACCACGACGAGAAAAACTTCGCCTTGTACTGGTCCGGCAAAGTCGATGTGCAAACGGCTCCAAGGTTGATCTGGCTTAACCCAGAAGTGAACTGGTTCTTTTGGATCGCTTTGACGGTTCACTTGGCATCTTTCACAGTGACGCACAAACTCCTCGATTTCTTTGTCCATTTTCGGCCACCATATTAGCGACCTTGCTTGACTCTTCATAGCTGTCATGCCAGGATGATTTGCGTGCAACAAACGAAGAGCATTATTTCTTGCTGCTTGTGGTATGACCACTCAATTTCCCCAGAGGATGCAATCCCGATGCAGAGATAACTCATTCTCTCTTGTTGCAAAAGCCGCAAGATCGTTGTCAAACTTTGTTGGCCAACCAGAGAGAATGTCATTCTTCACCGTGGGCAATATGTGGTCCCTATTCGTGAGTTCCGCGTTGTCAGACCCTTGTAAGGGTGGATACTCCACAGCGTCCAACAGCAACACGTCACCAGGTGGTTGCGTCTCGTCTTCGCGTCCCGGTACTGGAAGACGGCTTAATGCGTCAGCGTTGCTGTTGCGGGGACCTGGTCGATATTCCAAGGTGTAGTCATATGCAGCCAAAAGAAGAATCGAACGAAGCATCCTTGGGGAAACAACCTCCGGAATGCGTTTCTCTCTGTTAAACAATCCCAGCAGAGGCTGGTGATCAGTCGTAACAATGAAGTTACGTCCAGCCAAATATTGGTGGAACTTCTTTACGCCATACACGATGGCTATGCCCTCCTTGTCAATCTGCGCATACTTTCGCTCGCTCGATCCAAGCGTTTTAGAAGCGTATGCTATTGGGCGTTCTGTGCCATCTTGTTCCCGGTGAGCCAACATGGCTCCAATTCCAACAGGTGATGCGTCGCATTACAGCACAATTCTTTGCTTCGGGTCATACGAAATAAGAACTGCTTCTGACGATAACAAATTCTTCAGCGCAACAAAGGCTCGGTCGTGCTGACTATTCCAGCTCCAAGCACTGTCTTTGTCCAACAAGCGGTGAAGTGGTTCCGCGACTTCTGCTTTTCCTTTTAGCAATCGGCTATAAAAATTAATTAGCCCAAGGAATGATTGCAGTTCTTTCTTTGATGACGGCGTCGGTGCGTTCAGCATCGCGTCCACTTTGCTTGTAGAAGGATGAATGCCCGTAGCATCAATCACATGACCCAGAAACTCAATGCTCTACTTGCGGAATTCGCATTTTTCTTTGTTCACCCGCAGACGTGCGTTCTGTATCCGGGTGAGCACTGCCTCTAGGCGTTCTGCGTGCTGTTCTGGCGTCTCTCCTGAGATTAAGATGTCATCGAGATAGCATTTGACTCCCGATACTCCTGCACACAACGTGTCCATGGTGCGCTGGAACAACCACGGCGCTACGGAAATGCCAAAAGGCAGTCTGCGCACTTTAAATAAGCCCTTCATAGTGTTTACAGTAAGGACATCAGCTGATGCGGCGTCCACAACAAGCTGTTGATAGGCCTGAGCCAAATCCAGCTTCGTGAAAATTTTGCTTGGTCCTAGCGTTGCTAGCATTTCATCAGTTGAGGGCAAGGGATAGACGCTACGTTGAACGGCCTTGTTCACCGTGCTGCGATAATCACCACACAAGCGTACGGAACCATTTCGCTTTCTCACGACTACCCATGTAGAGGACTGTACTGGCTCCCACACGCCTTGCTTAACAAGCCTGTCTATCTCTGCTGCCACGTCATCTTGAAGGGCAAACGTTACTGCTCTGCTCTTCAAAAACACCGGCTGTGCTTCATTTTTTAGATCAATGTGCACTGGTTGTATAGTGCATCTTGGAAGATCATTCGCAAAGACCTCATGATATCGCTGAATCATTTCTGACTCATCAGATATTTTCTTTACTCCTTGAATTTTAATTCCTAAAGCCTTAAACCAACTTCTTCCAAGAAGACTACTGCCTTGCTTGTTCACCACTAGTAAAGGCAACTTTGCACATTTTTCTTTGAAACGCACTTCGACTATTGCTTTTCCCACCATCTCAAGTGGCTCTTTCGTCCAAGTCACAAGCTGCGTTCCGGTACTGACTAGCGGAATTTTGCCTGCGCGTCCTTCAATTGCTCGCCACGTTTCTTGACTAACCAGCGAGTGAGACGCTCCTGAGTCTACTTCCATATGCACCTCTTTTCCTTGGATCAGCACAGTGGTAATAAATTTTTCTGACTCGCGAACTTCGTAAACAGAGTAAAGCTCTTCCACTGCGTGCAACGGTCTGCTTGCCTGACTTTGCTTCCGTGCCGGATTTTTTCCTGGCTTCTGTGCCGCAGTTTGATTATGACTTGACGGCGATTCTTTTCTGAAGCGACAAGCTCTAGCGATATGGCCTCTTTTCTTGCAATAGTGACAAGCTTCATAACGAAATTTGCAAGTTTTAGAACTGTGCTCACCGTTGCAGCGGTAACAGACGCCATCTCTGGACGCAGCTGGCTCCTTTGGGCGCGTTTCGTGGACGGCCGGGTCGCCTGTGTAGTTCGCGCCGCTGAGGCTTTGTGTCCTGATTTCTCGTTGCTGCCGTTGGGTTGCTTCCGCTGTCACGGCCATGTCGTACGCCACAGTGAATGTCAGGTCCCTTTCTGCCAGTAGGCGTTGCTGCACAGCCTCGTTGCTGATGCCGAAGACGAAACGGTCTCGCATCATCTCGTCCATAGGAAGCGTGTCGTCTCCGAAGCCACAGTTTTCGGCCAGTCTTCTCAGCGCTGTCACGTAATCTGCGACGCTTTCGCCTTGCGCTTAGTTACGCTTGTAAAATAAAAATCTACCGTACAGCACTGACGGCTTCGGATGCATGTGTTCTCGGACCGCTTTCTTGATCTTCTCGTAGGCTGCGGCAGTTGGCCTTTCGGGTTTGACCAGCGTCACGATTAGACTGTACGTTTCTCTCCACAGGAGCTGAGTAAAACAGCACGCTTTTCTTCATCCTTCGAAAGCTTGTTGACTTCGCAGTACATTTCAAGTCGCTCCACGTACTCGTCCCATGACGCACTTGTACCGAGGCGATACTCTCCGATGCCGCTGACTGGCATTGCACTGCGCGTCTTGTTTGGGCCTGCGCTGGTCCGCTGCCTGTCTTCGTCGCCACTGTAATAGACGTGACACGGAGCCAGACGCTCAGCAACAGAACAAAAGGTTTATTGCGCGTTCCGATAAATAGCGGCTAACAGATGACGTCATTTGCACGTGGCTCACGTGCGTCTCAACCACGGTGTAAGGAAAATCAGTCTTTCTCGACGCTAGGTGGCATCGCGTCGCGATCTTCTAGCCGCGTTCCATTTGTCGGACAACATGACCTCGATGCTGTCTTCTAAGCTGTCAGCCACGGAGGTCCATGCTGTCAGGTAACTGTCTACGATGCTGTCCAGAATTGGAACACAGCCTTAGGTGTGGACACGCCGCCCGACGGCGCGTCCACATAATGTTCACCTCTTTCCTCCTCTCGGCCCCCATGTCGCAGCGCCTCCCACGCAACCGCGGCCGGCGCATGTACTATAGAAGACGAGCTGCGTGCGTAGCGTCCGTAACGGCGTTGCGCACGTGAGAAGTCAGCGAGCAGAAAGACTGCTCACGCGCTCTAAGCAAGACGCCGCTCTTTTACGTACGCAACGCTGTTAGGGACGCTATGTGCGTCGGGTGCGCCGTTTACACCGTGGCCGTATGAAAACGCGCCGTTCAGTTGCTCTATCCTCCTCCGCGTGCACGGTTAAAAAAATGCAATGAGGTGAAAAAAAATGAAGAAAAACGCGCGTTCGCCTCGTCGCAATAGGTTTCTTATGCTCCCATGTCGCAGCGCCCCCCACGAAACTGCGGCCGGCGCATGTATTAAGGGCGAACATTATCTGGACGCGCTCTCCTTCGCGGCGGGCGGAGAGTGTCCACACCTAAACTATTTTTCTTACACCGTGGTCTCAACACAGAGAGCGGCGTTTGGTGCCGCGTCCTAACAGAATGGATTTGTTAACCTTGTTAAAATGCCAACAAGGGTTACACCAGAAAGTGTGTCTCTTCTCGATCTGCTCATTACGAACTCATCTCAAGTAATAGCTGAAACAGGTGTAATATCATGCGCAATCAGTGATCACCTTCCAGTGTTCTTAAGTATAAATAAGAATCTAGCAATAAAGTACCGGCAAGAAAAAGCTACATATCAGCGTATAACCAACCAAACCATGACTTTATTTCACTACTGAATAACACAAGTTCAATGGGATAATATCGGCATTGCAAATGATGCAAATGAGGCCTACGATAAGTTTCTCTACGTATTCAAGCAGCTTTACCATTCCTGCTTCCCATTAAAAGTGCGCGGATCAAAACGCAAAACTCGCAAACCTTGGGTGACTATTGAGCTACGTCAAGAAATTAAAACGAGAGACAAGCTGTTCAAAATATTCTTAAATACGCGTTCAGCAGATGACCTCAGGGTATTCAAGCAATTTAGGAATAGGCTAACAAAAAAACTGCGCCAAGCACGTGCAGAATACTACTCTATATTGCTTGAAGTTAAAAATGGTCGTCATGATTTGCTATGGTCAAGATTAAATCTCTTACTTAGACGTGAGCAGCCACAAGCCTCTCCACATGTGCTAAAGCTCCACATGTGATAACGATATATCTGGAGTCGAGCTGGCAGAAGCTTTTGACGACTTTTTTACAACTCTCGCTCGTAGCAACCCGTCAGAGGATTTCAATAAATACATTAATTCATTTAATAATGAAACAATATTTATGAGCCCTGATACAACAGAAGTTATAGCAGTAATACAAAACCTTAAAAATAGTCCTAGCTATGACATAGATGGCATTCAAGTAAGACCCGCGAGACATGTTGCAGCCATCATTGCGCCTGTTCTTGCAGATATATTTAACCTATGCTTAGATACCGGTACATTTCCTAGAAAAAATGGAACTTGCTGAAGTAACGGTTCTCTATGGGTCATTCCACGCCAACTGTCCCAGTCGGGGCGCTCGACAAAAATCAATTTCTCTGAAAAATCTGAGAAAATTACGCACATATAGGCATTAGTTCTAGAGTATTTTCCCAAAATATTTTGAGCGGCAAAAATTTTTCGGGCACGTGAGCGCCATTTGAACTTGTCGATATGGTGGAAAACCAGGTACGAAAGAAAAATTCGCTATAAATGGACTGTTTCACGCATTCATTCAAAACTTGCTTTTTTGTGTTTTTAGAGCATCGCGCTTTTATTATAGGACAGTTGATTGGAGTAGCTTTATATTTTTCACTCCTTAGCGCGTAGGTAAAATGGAGTAAATTGCAGCGTTTTCGGGAATTTTTTTACAAAAGACGATTACATACCAAATACATCAATTATTTTTATAGAACTCTCCATAAAACGTAATATCTCCTAAAATGACTGGTTTGCCTGTGTGCGGCGCACAGGCTCTAAAATAAAATCCGGAACATGGAAAAAACGCTATATTGGCCTTTGTTCAGACGTCTGTAGCACCCTAGGGTGGTCCAACAAAAATAAGCAGAAAAGCGTATACGATTGAGAATCATAACAACTTCGTCCACAGAAAGTTTAATCAAAGTAGTTTTTGTTTTAGTTAAGAAAACATTTTTTGAAGTTTAGTCCCACCATTGCAATATTTTGCTATGGGGGCAATACAAACCGACTGAATTTACTGCATAAAAAAGAGGTAGTGTATTCTTAGCCCAGAGTTTTCAGTTCCCTTTCTTAGTACTTTATGATGTATATTACATATCAAGGAGATGATAAACAGAGGTAAAAATATAACAATACCATTGGCTTAGATGCCGAAATTCCCCAATAATGAATCGCGTTACTTTTGCATGCGGCTCCGAGAATCAGTTGGCGTCAAAATAAGTGAAGTCTCAAAGTCCATGTAAACCGGAGAAGGGAGGCGTGAGCGTGGTCATTTATAGCGGATCCAAACAGAGTTCATCTAAGTATTCCGCAACGAACGGCGCACGATGTGACTACGCGCCGCGTATTCATGCATTCCGCCCGTCGTCCGCGACACTACGGACGGGATATGCCAAGCTATTTTTCACATCATTATTTGGATGGTTACAGGCAGCAGATATTGGTTAAAGTAGATTTTGTCTGTCTGGTAACATGCACTGTTTTACAGCTGTTATGATATCACAGCAGCCTATTTTTGTGGCGTAGTTGTCTGGCGCCGTCGCAGCCGCCGCTGCCACCTCCGGTGTTCGTAAACAATGCAATAATTAACACAATTCATTATTTAGGAATTTCGGCATCTAAGCCAATGGTATTGTTATATTTTTACCTCTGTTTATCATCTCCTTGATATGTAATATACATTATAAAGTACTAACGAAGGGAACTGAAAACCCTGTGCTACGAATGCACTACCTCTTTTTTTATGCAGTAAATTCAGTCTGTTTGTATTGCCCCCATAGCAAAATATTGCAATGGTGGGACTAAACTTCAAAAAATGTTTTCTTGACTAAAACAAAAACTACTTTGATTAAACTTTCTGTGGACGAAGTTGTTATGATTCTCAATCGTATGCGCTTTTCTGCTTATTTTTTCTTGGACCACCTTAGGGTGCTACAGACTGTGGGGATCGCGGATAAGAACCCTCGCCCTCGTCCGCCCCGGCGGTGACAAGACACAGCAGCGAGGGCCACTGCGCATGCGTGCGGATGAGGACATGCTTCATAAACAGGCACGGCAAGCGGCCAGGGGGGGAGTTGCCGGCGAACTGCCATGAGGTGCGCGTGTGCGCGCGGCGTGCGGTCCGCCGAGGCCAGGGTTAGCGGGACCGACGCGGAAGTGTTTGTGGAAGTTGCTTTTATACGTATTGTCATTTGTTGCCCTAACACTTTTTGAAGCTCAAGTAATAAATGTTCTTTTGAGTTACGTCGACGAGTGGCCCAAATTCATTGGAGTGGACGGGGAACCCCACAACTGGCGCCCAACGTGAAATCGGCACCGTCGACTGCCAGCAAGAATGGAGGCCGCACTGCAAATGCTGCTGGAGACCATGGAGCGCCTCGACGTAGCCTCCGCAGTGTTCTGCGCGGCGAGGGGAGACGCCGAGTCCGCTAGCTATCTAGCAGCGAAAGGCGTGGCGATCCCAATCATCGGCGTTGGAAGAGGGCTGCTGCGCTAGTTTGGCCAACCGGGCCCACCGGCGCGAGAGGAGTCCGAGTTCAAGACTGTCGACGTCTCGAAGGATCCCGCCGACTACGATGACGCGGAAATGAAACAGGGCGAGTCCGATTCAAAGGGACACTGCGGAGAGCCTGGCAGGGACAACGAGGACACCGCGAACGTTTTGGCTGTAACCGAGGGCGGAGACCCCACCGACGACGCTGAGCCGGCCTTGGTGATGCCGGCTGACGACAACGTCGACTTGAACACGAGCATGGCCGCGATGATAGAGGAGGACCGAGCAGCCATGACGGAGAGTGTGGAGACGTCGACACCTGCCGCTGCTACCGAATCGTGCACGGACGGCAGACAAGGCCAAGGCTCTGGTCAAAACGCCGCGCCTCCGGTCGGTCAAGGGATGCCGCTGAATTGCGATCCCGAAAACGAGGTCAAAGATGGCGGTGACGCAGAAGACGAACAGGCCGCCTCGAAGAAGGGAAGTACCGATACACCGGTACCAGCCAAAGATGCCGGCGACGACACAATGGCCACGAGAACGGCTGCAGCAGCAGCTGTGGCGGAGGCCAAGAAGGATGCAGCCGAAGGCGGCAATGCCGTGGCCAAGAGGGCCACTCGGCCTCCGACAAGGGCTGCCGACACGGCTGCCAATGCAACGCCGAGCGCAGCCATAGACGAGGAGCCTGTGCGCAACCTGTGGGTGAGCGGTCTGTCCAACACCACGTTGGACACCGCGAAGACCATTCACGTCGTCAAGGAAGGCGGTGAGGTGACGTCTTTCTTGGAGAGAGGGAATGTGTGGGGATCGCGGATAAGAACCCTCGCCCTCGTCCGCCCCGGCGGTGACAAGACACAGCAGCGAGGGCCACTGCGCATGCGTGCGGATGAGGACATGCTTCATAAACAGGCACGGCAAGCGGCCAGGGGGGAGTTGCCGGCGAACTGCCATGAGGTGCGCGTGTGCGCGCGGCGTGCGGTCCGCCGAGGCCAGGGTTAGCGGGACCGACGCGGAAGTGTTTGTGGAAGTTGCTTTTATACGTATTGTCATTTGTTGCCCTAACACTTTTTGAAGCTCAAGTAATAAATGTTCTTTTGAGTTACGTCGACGAGTGGCCCAAATTCATTGGAGTGGACGGGGAACCCCACAAGACGCTCTGAACATAGGCCAATATAGCGTTTTTTCCTTGTTCAGGATTTTATTTTAGAGCCTGTGCTCCGCACACAGGCAAAACAGTCATTTTAGGAGATATTACGTTTTATGGAGAGTTCTATAAAATAATTGATGTATTTGGTATGCAATCGTCTTTTGTAAAAAAATTCCCGAAAACGCTTCAGTTTACTCCATTTTGCCTACGCGCTAAGGAGTGAAAAATATAAAGCTACTCAAAGCAACTGTCCTATAATAAAATCGCGATGCTCTAAAAACACAAAAAAGCAAGTTTCGAATGAATGCGTTAAACAGTCCCTTTATAGCGAATTTTTCTTTCGTACCTGGTTTTCCACCATATCGAAAAGTTCAAATGGCGCTCACGTGGCCGAAAAATTTTTGCCGCTCAAAATATTTTGGGAAAATACTCTAGAACTAATGCCTATATGTGCGTAATTTTCTCGGATTTTTTCAGAGAAACTGATTTTTGTCGAGCGCCCCGACTGGGACAGTTGGCGTGGAATGACCCTATAAGAAAGGAGATCGCAATGATTTAGGAAATATAGACCAGTATCCATACTTCCAATATTCCGAAAGCTTTTGAGAAAGGGCTATATACTAGGTTGTCGGATTTTATTTATAAGCATGGCCTACTATCACCAAATAAATTTGCGTTTTGTAAAAATAAATCTACTGAGCTAGCACGAATCGAACAAAAGGAATATATATTAACACAGTTTGAAAAGAAGGCCTTCGTTATTGGTATCTTCGTGGATATTTCGAAGGTGTTCGATCTTGTGAACCACACTGTACTCTTAAAAACTTCGAATGTTATGATATTCGCGGACAGGCTCATATGCTCCTGAAATCATATCTATCGCATAGAAAACAGGCTGTTTGCATAGACAACATAAAATCTGAACTAAAGTCTGTTACTTCTGGCGTTCCACAGGGCAGTATATTAGGACCATTGCTCTTTAATATGTATCTTAACGACATTTGCAATATTAACACCACTGCTAAATTTATCATCTATGCTGATGATACCAGCATCTTTTTTACTGGAAATAATCTTGATCTCCTTGTTCGGGATTACAATGACACCATGAATGAGCTACAAAAATGGTCTGAATCCAAGTGCATGCGTATTAATGAGAAGAAAACACAAGCTGTCGTAGTCCGCCCCAAAAATAAACCAGTTCTTTTTTCCTTCGGACATTAAGCTGAACTCGCGACGTATAGATGTGGTTGAACAATTTAAGTGCCTCGGAGTCGTTTTTTCTTCCTCTGTGTCTTGGGAACAGCACGTGGACCACATTTCAACGAAACTGGCTCAAATAACCGGGGTCGTAAGCAGGCTCAAATACGTTCTTCCAAAAGCAATAAAGTTACCGCTCTACAATTTTCTTTTTTACTCCTATTTAAACGATTACCACTTAGTCTGGGGCACGGCTACTTCTGGCTGTCTTCAGCG
>NC_051179.1:197146107-197169118 GCF_013339695.2 Rhipicephalus sanguineus
GACCCCGGAGGAATACATTAACGAAAGTTACAAATGATATCCCCTCACCGCACGGTAAAGTGCACTTTGTCCACCACAACGACGCAGTGTTCTCTTCATTTGTTACGAGGCTGGACGATGGCCTCATGCTGACCGAGAGGATGATGCCAAGATTGATTTGACAGACGCTTTGTAGACTCGCTACATAGGCCACATACGCTCAGTAGTCTACGAATACGACAAACACCACCCACTGATGTGGTCTACGTAGCACTATCCAGGCCTACAAGTCTCGACGGCCTATACCTCACCAACGCCAAGGGTGGCTTCAGGTTCCGACATGTCGCCGGCTCTGTCGACAGACAATGTGTCGACGAAATGACCGAGGCATCCACAAATTCCAACAGCTCTACTATACCACATACTTCACTACACGACCCCTCGTAACCACCATCATGACCGGATCCTATAACAAGTCATGACCAGCTGCTGGTGCTCACTGATCACGGTGATGATGCCCTTGTTCAAGAACCGTCAAGAACTTCTTGCACACATGCACACGGGTTCGTGAAACGTGCGTACGTTCTCGGGGACACGTATAAGCACTATATATCAGCTTACCGCTTCTGGTGTTGGTAATACCCACGTTGCCATTGGTAGCGTTACCCAACCGCAAACAACTGGTTATATAACACATATGCGGCTCTTCAACCTATATATGTGTGCGTATAATATTTATACAAATCTTTAGCGCCATTTTGTAACGTGTCGCTCAGTTAAAAAAGTTACGCCACTGTCACCTACCCGCCGCATGCTTCGCATAACATCGACTCCCACGGTACGTGGGAGCTGCCGAACTTTTTTTATTCATTTAGTTTAGTCCGCGTCCTTTTGTTAGCAATGTCTTAATGAATGTTTGTTGTCCAGCGTGAAGGGTGCAATATAAGTGGGACGTGTGTTTGTGCACTGGCGTGCTGTTGTGATTCTTTCTGGAGCGGTCCTGCCCAAATAACATCACAAACTGGCGAGCCTGCCAGGATCCGCTCGTTAAACCAGTGAAAGAAGACAGTTTCGCTCGAGACAGACACACGTTCAAACTGCACCATGGACTTGGAAAAACTCGCCGCTATAGGGGTCCAACTAGGGTTCTCGGGTGCAGAGCTTAACAAGTGGATTGAGGCCCAACAGGCTAAACTAAGGGATGAGAGAGCTGCAGAGCGAGAGGCAGCCAAAGAAGCTGACGAAAGGCAACGCGAAATTCTGCAGCTAAAGCTCAAGCTTCAGGAAGGAGCTCAGAATATGCCCGTAGCAGCGAATGACGCTTTGACTGCGCCCAGCAACTCCTCGCCTCTCAATCCGCAGAAGTTACTGCCTTTATTTGACGAGAAACGCGATGATTTGCACGCCTATCTGCAGCGATTCGAGCGCGTAGCCACAGGACAGGATTGGCCGCAAGAAAAATGGGGTCTCGCTGTAAGCATGTGCCTAACGGGTGACGCGTTAACCGTGATAGGCCGAATGACTGCCGCCGATTCCCTTGACTACCAGAAAGTAAAGAAAGCTCTACTGCAGAGATTTCAGTTCACGGCTCAAGGCTACCAAGAGAAGTTTAGGAAAGCACGAGCAGCAGATGGTGAAACTGGCAGACAGTTAGCAGCAAGAATTGCCAGCTATTTTGACCATTGGATAGACATGGCAAACGTATCGAAAACCTACGAAGATCTAAGGGATCACGTAATCTCTGAGCAATTCTTGCGTTGTTGCCATCCAAAGCTGGTTGTTTTCTTGAAAGAGCGAGAGTGCAAGTCACTAGATGAGCTCGCTAATTTGACGGATCGCTTCCTTGAGGCGCAGAATTTGACTAATCTAGGAAAAGGTCCTGACCCCCGCGAAAGAGTCCGGTGGAAAGCCTACAGAAGCGTCGCGTAAACCGCAACTCAAGTGTATCCTTTGCAATCGCTTCGGAATTTAGCTCCTGACTGCCGCAATCCACCTAAGCAGATGCTAAAGTGCAAGTTGTGCGGAAAAACGGGACACGTAACAGAAACCTGCCGAAACCAGCATGGGGACCACAACCGAGTTCGTCGTGCGCATTTACTGAATCCGAATCTGCCGGACTGCAGCGAGAAAGCATCTAAGCGTCCAGGAGGGAAGATTCCTTGCGCAAGTCACCACGACGACGACAACTTGCAGGGTGCAGTACGTTTCCTGGTCGACGGGATGCCAGTGGTCGGAGGTCTACTCCTAGGAAGAGAGGTTCGAGTACTACGCGATACGGGATGCAACACGGCAATCGTCCGACGAGAGCTCGTTCCTGATGTGTGCATCACAGGCAAGAACATCGGCGTCGTTCTCCTAGACGGATCAACTAGCCATCTCCCAGAAGCTGTTGTACAAGTCCACACGCCGTACTTCACAGGGATGCTGAAAGTGGCTTGTATGGATCGACCCCTATATGACCTTGTGCTGGGGAATCTTCCAGGTGTCAGAGGACCGTACGATCCGGATTCTGACTGGAAGCAGGCGGCTCGTACCCAGATGGATGAGTTACCGGCGCAAGCACACCCGACCAAGTCCTCTGTCACCTCAACCACTGTCTCTTCAAGCGTGGCAAAAGCCGAAGCCAAACAACAAGGCCAAGACAAGATCAAGCCTTTGTACGTGTCAACAACTTTCTTACCTGACGTTACCAGAGCGCAACTCGTCGAGGAGCAGCGAAAGGACCCGACCCTAAAAGCTGTCTTTGCTAAAGTGAACAAAGAGTTCAAATCGGGAAAGGGTCACAGTTATGAGTTCATTGAAGATAAAGGATTACTTTATCGACGCTACCGCCTGGCCACTGAAAGAACCTTTAAACAGATGGTCACTCCGAAAGTGTTCGGGGTCGGTATACTGGACATTGCTCATGCAAGTATCATGGCAGGACACCAAGGCATCCAAAGAACCACTGATCGTGTCCTGGCAGAATTTTATTGGCCTGATTTGAATGGGGACGTCAAGCGCTTTGTCAAGTCTTGCGACAAGTGCCAGAGAACTACCCCTAAAGGAAAAGTTGGAGTCGCACCACTAGGCAACATGCCTCTTATGGGGACACCTTTTGAAAGGGTCGCGGTTGATTTAATCGGCCCATTTTCACCAAGATCGGACCGTGGGAACCGATACGTTTTGACACTCATCGATCTTGCTACTCGTTACCCTGACGCTGTAGCATTGCCCGCAATCGATGCAGTTCACGTTGCGGAAGCACTCGTCGAGATTTTCTCCCGCATCGGCTTGCCAAAGGAAATGGTAACCGACCAAGGGGCAAGTTTCACCTCAGAATTAATGAAAGAGGTTAGCAGGCTTCTCTCCGTGAAGATGCTAAAGACGACCCCATATCATGCGATGGCGAACGGTCTCGTGGAGAAGTTCAATGGCACCCTCAAGACAATGCTAAAGAGAATGTGCCAAGAGAGACCTCGATCTTGGGACCGGTACCTTGCTCCACTGCTATTTGCATATAGGGAAGTCCCACAGGCAAGCCTCGGGTTTTCTCCGTTTCAACTCATTTACGGCCGCCACGTCCGAGGACCGCTAACCGTGCTGAGAGAACTGTGGACAAATGAGGGGCTAGACGCAGAAACGCGGACGACTTACACCTATGTCTTTGATTTGCGCAATCGCCTAGAGGAGACTTGCAAGATAGCCCATGAACAGCTGGAGAAGGCTCGTGCGAAGCAAAAAACCTACTATGACAAGAAAATTCGCCCTCGAAAACTATGCCCAGGCAACAAGGTTTTAATTCTGCTGCCGACTGACTCCAACAAGCTGTTAATGCATTGGAAAGGGCCGTTCCAGGTCATCGAACGGAAAAATGATGTTGACTACGTCATCGATGTGTCTGGGAAAAACAAGATTTTTCATATCAACATGCTCAAAAAATACGAAGAGCGCGAATCTACGGAACCGCAACAGGTGTCAGTTGTTTCAGAGGTCAAGGAAAATTTCTCCGACGAAGGAAATGGAGTACAACAAATGGCAATATTGGGCTCGTATCCCAGGCAGTTCTGCGCGGATACCAAGGGATTACCAAACCTTACAGCTCAACAAGTTAAGAATATGCAGGCACTATTTGAGGAGTATATGCAGACATTTTTCATGACATACCTGGGAAAACAGTGCGAATTAGTTGGCTAATAGTGGCGACACAGCCAAACCCGCTTGTACTGTAGTTGCCTAACTGCACTGTATACAATGCTCTGTGAAGAATTCTCTTAATGTTTCCATGCGAACACTCAGGCCAACTTACGGTGCACTCATAGTTCGTTTTGTTCCGCGCCCTTGTGCTAGAATAGTTGTGAACAACTTTCTCGAAAAAGGGGGTGATGTGATAATATGTGGTGCGCGGATACAAAAAAAAACCGAAAATTGAATATGTAGTGTGCCGTGCGGTGGCGAAGTGGATGTGATGTGTATGTGCCGTGCGGTGCCGACGAGGAAGACGACAGCTCGTGAGGCGCGGCCTCGAGGGTGGGTGGCCCGTGCCTTCGGCAGTGCGCGAGGTTGGTCGTTCGAGGCAGGACTACCTCGTTGGGCGTCTGGCCCATAGGTACGACCCCGGCCACGTCGTGACACTCCCACCAAAGCTCAGCCTTCCGCTAGACGACCGGTCTAGGAGAGCTGACGCCGGGTGCCTGAACCTGCCCGTGCCCCGCTGGTCTTGGAGAGCTGACGCCGGGTTTGAACCTGCCGTTGGCCCGCTGTTCCAGGAGGGCTGGCGTGGGCTTCCCAGGCGTACTGTTCGTGCTCAAGGGCACAACTCGCTGCCGCCGGAACCCGTGTGTCGTCGGCTCCGTCGCAGAACCGCTGGAGTTCGACGCGGCGACCCTGCGTCTTCCGACTTCGTCACGGCAGGTGACGGCGCCGCAACCACGTCTTCGCCACTGAAAGGTGCCGACGGGGAAGCAACGACGGCCCAGGCGACTACCCCGACGACCGAACTGTAGGCCCGACGTTCTATTTATTCATTTAGTTTAGTCCGCGTGCTTTTGTTAGCAATGTCTTAATGAATGTTTGTTGTCCATGCGTGAAGGGTGCAATATAAGTGGGACGTGTGTTTGTGCACTGGCGTGCTGTTGTGATTCTTTCTGGAGCGGTCCTGCCCAAATAACATCACACACTCATTAGAAGCTGCCGTATAATTGACCAGCTATTGAGTCAAAAAGGCCTCGGTTCGGGGTCAATCGACACGCAAAGTGCATTTTTGTAAGGGTTGCGCGTGCAAAAAGATATTGTAAGAGGTGTAGATGAAAGCGGATGATTATGTGCTGCACTGCCACTTGTCAAGATAAAAAAAAGCCAGCTGGTTCGAAAGCTAGATTGAGATGAAAGAGACTTTGAAAGATAATATTGAGAATTAAGTGCTGTCCTGCCACGTATAAAGATAAAAAGGCGAACTATTGATCAGGAAGAGATTGTGAGAGGTTTGAATGAGAACGGATGAAAGAAAACAACCTCTGTGTTGATCCTAAATGCCGCCATATAGGTCCTGACCGGCCCTATTTGTATCCTATTACCGCCATATGGGTCCTCTGGAGGTCCTATTTGAGTCCTATATACCGCCATATGGGTCCTGTTTAGGTCCCATTTGGATCCTGTTTGGATCCTATATACCCCCACACGGTCCTATACAATTCCTATATTTAGTCCTGTAAGTCCTGTATAAAACCATACGGATCCTGTATGAAACCATATAGGTTTTTTTCAGTAGGGCGCGTACGGCTTGCCGTGTGCTCTGAAACCGGCGTGACAGGCGTAGCTTCCCGGTCCACCGCCGCGGCGCCACCAGGGGGGGACGGGTTTCGCGGACGCCCCCGGGATCACATGCGCGGCGCGCTTGCGGCAGTTATGGCTTGAGCGCGTGCGTCTTCATGTGACGCCCGAAATCTTCTTTTAAAATCCATCTAGCGTGTACACATCAGTTAATTACCGATATTTCTTGTACATACTTGCAGCGCTTGGGCATTTTTGTTCTTGCCTTGCCAAAGATGCAACTTCGCGCACAGATCGCTTTTTACGGAAGTAATCGCGTGGGCATATTTTTCTGGTATCCTAGAAGACCACAACTAACCAACCTGCAGGCGCTGCACCATTCCTAATGCGTCGAAATACTTTATTTTGGCTCTGAGTATGTTGCTTCAGATTTAATCATTTCATTTCGAAAAAGTGATCTCAGAAATTGCAGCGGCCACTATTTATTTGACACAAAATAAGACAAACTTCTTCCTTCCTCCAAACATGTTTATAGTACACATACGGTACGGTATCGCATGCAACTGCCATGAAATAATGCTTATCATATGTGCGACCATCTCATAGGAGATTCGAGTCACTTTGAAATTTCAGTCACTACACCTTCAATACTGACAATTCGGCGAGCTGTTACGGGTTAATTAATATGAAAATGGTCAGACGGAAAGAGTGACGAAAAGGCTGAAAAACACGAACACATCTGCTTGCATTCCTGCGCTCTTCAGTATTTCTGTCTCTTCGCGTTACGCCGTTTTTATGATCATGTAACGAATTCAACAATGAACATAAAATCTGGACAAAATGTGAGAAGGTATTTTATTTGTTATGAATTTAGGGCTCATTCCTGCTATCTGCAAACGGCGGCTTGTTGCAAACGTTGTTGAAATCCAGCGGCCGTGACACCACCTTCCCGTTTTCTCTTATCTCTCGTTTTTTTCTAGTTCCCACCTTTCAGCCCGCGGCACCTTTGTCATCGGTTCCGGTTGTTTCCAAACGCTGTCGCGTTGCGGTGGCGTGCGTTGCCCCGTAATGCCATGTGGTACTGATGTTGGTTGCCGTGAAAAGCACGTTTTCCCTTTTATTCAGAGAGTTGGGTTGTCTGTGGTCATCAGCGGTACGGGGCACAGACTCTTACCTCAGCAAAACATGCGGAGACAAAGAAGTGCAGAAAAACGGCTGGGGGCTACGACAAAATTTCATTTCAAACAAATATACGTGGCAGCCAACACACACATTGCGAGCGACTCACAGAGACAAAGTTCGCTTTTGACAACTATACGGTAAACAAAAAGCGCGGGGGGGGACGCTTTCCTTATACTCGTCTCTCTTTTCTTCTTATTTTGTAGCGTTAGCTACACTTGTCCTGTCTAGCCGGAGTCGATTTCGCGTGGATCCTCATGAGCCGTGCTGCGCATGCGCGAGGATCGGTAATGTCACACAGTTGGCTCACCGCTCTACGCCACCGCGCTCTCTCCGCCACCGCCGCGCGCGACTCGCCGCTGCTGGTCTGTGCATTCGAGAGGAATGACGTCGTAGCCATGGCAGACACGCTGGCGCCAGCGCGCGCAGCTATTCGCCTTCGCTGTGCAGTCGCCGTCTGACTGCGCCGGAGCCGATTGATAGCGCCTCCGACTGGCGTTTGCAGATGCGTAACGCCATGGAGAAGGAGAGCGCAAATGCTGCTCAACGGCGCAGAAGAACCGAGAAGCTTATGTCATTGGATCCCGAAGTAGTTGCCTGGCAATTAGCGGCTCAGCGTACGAAGAATGAACAGAAGGCTAATAATTCTAGAAAACCTGGAAAGCTGAGAATAATCAGCTGAACCTTTGCTAACGCTACGTATATCCTGGCATAGCCGAGCTAAGCCACTGCATTTTTTAGTACTGTTTTGTTATGCCTTCAGCTTGTGAGCCCAAATTTCGGCTTCCCATGTCTACTTCCAGTCTGTGCAGACCATAAAACCTTTCGTTTTGGTCCTTTGATGTTAGGCACTGGCGAATCTTCGTTGCACACAAACGTGATTGTCTTGCGTCATGTGGTTCTGTCATCTATTACTGTATATTTTTTCTATTATATATTTTCTACAAAGGTACCCATGCTCGCTCCAACAAAGGTACGTACTTGACTGTCCTAGAGCAGCCGTGGTTTTGCGTGCTACTATAGTATACTTGTGTAAATATAAAAACGTGGTTGTCACTTGACCCGGCCGCCTCGAAAAAAACCGGGTAAGCGACTGTCACGCATGACTCGGCCCGCATTGTAGTTTCCCGAGGGAAACTTTGCACGAGCAACCGAGTTTGGCAGCGACTCGGACATTCCAGGGCAGTTACGAGCAAAATGTCCAACGTCGTTGCAGTGGTAGCAGCGAAACATCGCTGCAGGCTCGTGTAGCCGAGCAGGAGAATTTCGGGCCCCGGAGGGCACGTCCGTGTAGGTTGGCCTCCGGTACGGATCTTCAGCTGCTTGCGAGCCTTCTTGTATCTCTGCCTCAAGAGCGACGGCTAGAGCTGATGGTACGTCGATCGGACGAGCGAGGCGGACGAGGCGCTGGACGTTGCTGTTATTGATGGCGTCAACAAAGGCATTAGCAGCAATAAGGTCCATGGTTGCGGTAGGGCAACCCGAGAAGGCCTTCCGGGCCAAGCTATCGACGTGAGCAGCGAGTTCTTGAAGGTCTCGCCGACCCTGCCGGACGTGTTTCAGCTGTGTGAGGTAGAGCTGAAGAAGATGACGGTCACCATATCGGCTTTCGAGCGCCGACACCAGTGCTTCATAGTTCGAGCGGATGGCTTGGGGAATGTACTCGAGGTATTCAGCCGCGGCGTGACGGAGTTGCAGAACGAGCACCTGGGCTTTGTCTTGAACTGTCCAGCCGTTTAGGGTAGCAACAGACTCGAACTGCACCAGAAATGCTGCCCACGATGTGGTACCATCAAAGGTAGGTGGTAGAAGGTGTGCTCCAAAAAACGGAGACTGAGCTCGACCGATGTTGTTTTGTTCGACCGATGTGGACACACGTTGCTGACGGCTAGACTGTGCCTCGATGACAGAGACCCGTGCAGCCAGGTCTGCGACGACGTCATCTGCCGTGGAGGTACTCTGGGCAAGCGCGGTCTCAAGAGATAGCAGGCGAGTAGCAAAGCGAGTCTCGAAATCTTGCATGAGCGCTCTTCTGTCGGCCTCACCTTGTGAAGCCAGGGCTTGTAGGCAATCTGCCATAGGTAGACTGGGCCCTGTGCTTGACTGTGGAGGGTGAGTTGATGTGCCCCGGACATCAAACTCCGACGGAAGAGGCTGACGGGGTGCGGGTGGCGGGATGTTTGATGAGACAGGGGCTCCCGCGGCCTCTGCCAAGCTTCCCTCCGTAGTCGGGACAGCAGGTCCCACGGCCGGCGACGACGCATCGTCCTCCATAGGGTTCACCGCTGAATCACCGACTATTGCTGTCGCAGCAGAAGCCTTGCTCCGTGTAAGCATGGGTTACCGTTGTCACCGCTGCCACCAAATGTAACGTACGAGAGCAACTCAGACAAACACGGTCCAACACAACTCCATCCTTTTCATTCTCTTTCACTAGACTCCCCTTCACACGCCAGTCACTTCGTTGGTCTGATCCACTACAATATATATATATATATATATATATATATATATATATATATATATATATATATATATATATATATATATATATATATAGCTTGAGTTGATCCCCGCCATTTAAAGAAAAGTTCAGTTGTAGCTTGATTCTTCGAGATATTAATATACTAGTCACTGCAGTGATCGGCCTTATATATACATCAATTTGATGACATTGCCCAGCTATCAACTGTCAAGAATATTTGCAAGCCACCTTTAATGAATATATAATTCCGCAGCCTTTTCAACAAAGTTACGAGGAGTGCGTCACTATATTTGTAGAATCCGCTAGTATCAAGCATCCGAAGCTGAATTACTTTTCGGCACAGTATCATGTATCAGACATCATGACAAAGATTCAACGTATGTTTTACATGCACTTCCTGTGTATAAAGAGCATGAACGTGTATTGTCAGATGTTTCAAATGAATACCTGTAAAGCATTTTCAGCTAAGAAAACTCAAAGGTGCTGAAGAAATGTCACGGAAATCAATATGTTAAAATAACAACCGATGCATTCATTGCACGCACATAAATATAACAACACTTTCTCACACATTCAGCGCCATATAATATTGCTGCGCGCATTGTGGAATATTCTTTCAGACACAAAGCAAAAAGATAGTCCTGGAAAAAAAATGCCAGTAGCTAGGCACGTACACGCAAACTTAATTGGCTATTTAACCAGATTACGCGAACGAACTCAACTGAATGCATGATAGGTCATGACTGCGATAGATGAGATAGAAAAAAACCGCTTAGAACAGCTGAGTGAGATCGCTGTTGTGACCACACCAACTAATTGGGAAACGGAGCCGCCGGCACCCGTTTCCCGGATGGATGGATGGATGGATAGATGGATGGATGCAATGAGCGTCCCCTTTATAACGGGGCGGTGACATGTCTGCCACGAGGCTCCAAGGAGAAAAAAAAGAAAGAAAAAAAACTTCCTTTTTCATGTTGTTCTAATGCCTTATCTACATTGATTAAATCTATGTTATTATACCAAAAAATATAAATTCACGGTCCATCTCTCTGCCTCTTAAGGCAGAATGACCTTTTTTTTCCCCCAATTATTTATTTTTGTACTTTATCTCTACTTTTCTGCCACCAATACTCTAACCGTCTCTTACTTATTTCTATCGCGGGCGTGTTCAGCTTTCCATTGTTGTCCCTAAAACCCAAGGCTTCATGTAGACTCGTGCCCACACGTATACCTGGGTGAATATCGCCACATTCAATCAGTACATGTTCCATCGTTTCCTTAGTTCCCCCCGCAGCATGTACATTGTTCTTCTTCGCTACTGAATCTGGCTTTATAACTACGCGTTCTAAGGCAGCCCGACCTTGCTTCAAACAGTAAAGCGCTTCCCCTTGAATTATCATAAAACCTTTCCCTCCTTATTTCGTCTTTTCCTTTTCGGTAGTTACTCAGAGCCGGCTTCTTTTCCATCGCTGTCATCCAATAAGTCCTCTCCGCCTCTCTGACCTTCCGCTTTCCTTGTTGCCATATCGCCCGCACTGCCAGCCGTATATTTACTGGTGAGCCTCCTAGTTCTTTTTCTCCACTGCGTGTCAACGCTTTTTCTATACAAATACCTGAAAACCTCTGCCCATCTACTCTTCTTCATTTTCCTCAGCCTCTCTTCGAATCTCATTTTGCTCTGCGCTTCCCTCACTTCAAAGCCTGTCCATCCCATATCACCCTTTACCGCCTCATTTGTCGTCTTACCGTGAGCGCCCAACGCGAGGCGGCCCACCGTCCTTTGATTTACATCCATTCCTGATTGCACCTCTCACTTCATGCACACCACTGAGTTCCCAAATGTAAGCCCCGGAACCATCACACCCTTCCACAGCCCTCGAAGCACCTCGTACCTATCGTATCCCCATAAAGCTCTGTGCTTCATAATTGCAGCATTCCTCTTTCCCTTTGCTACCGATGCTTTCTCTTGTACCTCCATATATCTATCCCCCTCATTTACCCATACTCCGAGGTACTTGTACTCGCTTACCCTCGGTATTTTTTGGCCCTGTATTAAGACCTTATGGTCTCCGTGATCATTGAATACCATCAATCCACATTTTGTTGCACTAAATCCTAGTCCTAGAGCCTCACACTCCCTTCCGCATATATCTGCCAGTCGCTGTATATCATCTTGACTGTCCGCAAATCAGACAATATCATCAGCATAAAACAGACCTGGAAGCTTCTGCTCAACCATCGCTCCGACCTGTTTGTGTGACAAATAAACCCAATGTTGCTACCTTCTAGCGCTTTTTCCATCCTCGCCATGTACAGCATGAATAACAGCGGGGACAAAGGACATCCCTGTCTCAGCCCCTTGCTAATTTCAACGCTGTCCTTGCTACTTGTTCCTTTCCATTCTATACAAACTGTATTTTCTCGGTATATTTCCCTCAAAAGCTGTACACAGTCGTCACCTATGCCCAGTTCCTTCAATATATCCCACAAAATTTCCTGATTAACGTTGTCATACGCCCCGGTGATATCTAGATAAGCTACGTATAAGGGCCTGTTTTCTATTTTAGATATTTCAGTACACTGCGTAAGAACAAACAGATTATCGTCTAACCGCCTGTCGATTCGAAATCCATTCTGAAGTTCTCCCAAAATATCATTTTGTTCTACCCACGCTTCCATTTTTAATTTTACTGCCTGCATCGCCAACCTGTATAGCACCGATGTAATTGTTAGCGGTCTATACGAGCGAATATTATCCTTTTCTCCCTTGCCTTTATAGATTAAATTCATTCTACTTTTTCGCCAACTGTCTGGTATTTCCCTCTCCTGTAAGCACTTTTCTACGGCTTTCAGCAGTGCTTCTTTAGTGTTATGTCCGAGTTCGTTAATGAGGCTGACGGGAACCCCATCTAAGCCCGGAGTAGTGCGCTTAGGAATTTTAGGGGCGAAGCTCCTTAAGGCGGCACCCGTTCGTCCCTCGTAGTCGTAGTCGTAGTAGTCGTAGTGCGTAACCAGTCTTACGCTTTGACCTCCAAGGTGGTGCCGGTGGGAGATTTTTCCTGTGCGTTGTTGAACAATAAAAAATTTGCAGCGTGCGCGTTAACTAAAGCCCGAATTCTTCTGTCTCTCATTCCCCATTAGCAGCCATTGGCATGTTCCAGTAGGAAACGTTAGTAGAAGTAGAAGTGTAAGTGTTAGCTAAAAGCCGACTTCTTCTGTCTCTCATTCCCATTAGCAGCCATTACCTCCAAGGTAGTGCCTGGTGAGATTTCTCCTGTGCGTGATTAAACATTAAAAATTTTGTTCAAAACGCCGTTGATTGATGAAATAAACCAACGAAAGACGCCAGATGTTTTGTAAAAGCAAAACGAAAGAACGCCAGATGTTTCTAAAGCAAAACGAAAAGACGCCAGCTGCTTAACGAAAGACGCCAGATGTTTTCTAAAGCAATGGTTTTCTAAACAATGAAAATTCACAGCGTACATGTAAAATTAAAGTGAGCTGCAAGTCGTTATAACTCATCGAACCTTTAGTATAAACGCGCCCGATCTCACGTCGGTGATGATGTACTGGGCAGATTTCACGGAAGATTCACGGTTTACCGATGAACCTCCGCAGCTTCGCCCACTCATCATCATTCACTCCGTGGATATGCTGTGATTTTTTTTCCTTCGGCCTTCTTCCAATTGAAATTCTCTAGTACTACATCTTCGTCGGTTGCACTCCTTTGCGTACCTTTACTCACCGGGGGAATCCCCTGGGGGACCTTTTTAAACGAATCGGCTGTTATCTTTCGGATGTAACCTAGCGCTTCATATCCTTCCAATTTATTTCCTCCTTCATCTACCATATGTTGTTGCATTGTGACAGACTTCCTACCCAGCGCTTTTAGGTGGCTCCAAAATATCCTAGGCGCGGCCTTCTTTTCGCGAATCTCTGTCATCCAGCGTTCACTTTCCCCGCCCCGTCGCGCCGCAGCGGCCGCAACTGCATCTAGGGCGAACACGCGCTCTGCCTAGAAAGCCGCCCGACGCGGCAGGCCGTACCGTGCGCTTTTAAAGACGATAGTCTTCCTTGGGATACTTCAACGGAGAAATTTTGGTCTGTCTGTCTTTCTGTTTGTCGGCACGTCACTCGATTCAGCCACTCGGCCAAATTTGAACCACTTGCCCAAGGGCCAGCCATATTGAACGGCTGACTAGGTTCAGACTTTGTCGATCAAAAAGCAAACATTACGCATATCTGAGGCGCAACATCACTAGGTAAGTATTAGGTGGTGTGTTCCTTTAATAGAAAATGCATACATACGTAATTCTAAAGACCCTAGTTTCTTAAGCTGCGCTGAAAATGCGACTGCGCTGAAACTTGCCTTCCTCCGTGCCCTCTACACGAGCTCATTGTTGTGTTTCGGTTTCGGTTCTGTATTGCACTGTTCGAATGCCATTGGGCGCCGCTCTGGCATTCCTGATTTACCCAGGCGACGTGTAAATAAAAGAGTGTGTGGAGAGTACTCGTTGAGTGCGGACGTTTCTTCTGCTTCAGCGCTTCACGCCAAACTGCGTGTTCGGGCTGGCTGGCGTCCCCGCCGGTCGCGTTGGTCACCGCCGGTCTTCGCCTGCTGCTGCGCCGGCACTATCAGGCCGCAGCACAGCACTCATGTTTCCCGACGTATTGCCAGATGGCGTCCATATCTCACGCAGCGCCTCTTCTATCGTCTTTAGAGGACATTGGCAGCGAAGCACGCAGATACGCGGCCAATTTTTCATCCGGCGGCCCTGGCACTAGTGGTACCAAGCGTGAAGGAAGTGCGGAGTTGGATGGCCTTCTCTTTTTCTCTTTATTTCTCTCTTTCCTTCATTCTTTCTTTTTATCTCTTCTCTTTATTTCTCTGTGTCTGTTTTGTGTGTTTATTACCATTTCTTTCTCTATTTATTTCTTTCTGTTTCTTTATCCTACGTTTCTTTCTCTTTCTTCCCTTTCTTTCTCTCCATTTTTCGTCGCTTCGTCTTTCTTCGTCTCTCTTTCTTTCTTTTTCTCTATTTCTCTCTCTTTCTATCCCATGTTTTACCCCCTCCTCCTTTCCATCTTCCTCAACCTCAGCTCCCTTTCCCACCTCCTTGGTATCCCGTAATATACAAAGCTATGGTATGCTCTGCCAGCGTGCCTGGATAGCCGAGTCGTTATGATACTCGCCTTCGGTACGTGAGAATGCGGGTTCGGATCCCGCCTCGTCTGGAAGTTTTTCTCGTCAAGAATTTCTCTCTCATTTTTATTTCTGTCTCTCTCTGTACTCGTGTTCTCACACATCAGAGTTATTGCAGGCTGCGCCAGACAAAGCGGCGCACGGGTTCTGGAAGCGAAGCAGAAGATGATGAAGAGGACGACGACGAAGAAGAGAAGGAAGAGAGCGCGTGCCGGTTCACGATTATTATCAGTTCTGTTTTCGTGTCATGGACAGACGGCCAGCTTAAACAGCTCTGCTGTAAAAAAAATCACAGCATATCCACGGGGTGAATGATGATGAGGGGGGCGAAGCTCCGGAGGGAATCATCGATAAACCTTGAAACTCTTCGGTGAAATTCGCCCACTACATCATACAAAGAGTGTGAAACACCGTGTATATTAGAGGTGTGCACGGGCTCCGGGTAGCCCGAAAGCCCAAGCCCGACCCGGCCCGCGGGTCGGGCTCGGGCGGGCCGACGTATTTTCACCTCGGGCCCGGGCCGGGTTCGGGCTGCTCGGAGTTTTATCGGGCCGGGCTCGGGCCCGGCGTAAATCCCGACTCAAGCCCGAAACATACAGAATGAGCGGGAATTGTTTTCCAGCACGCATACAGCGCCTTTTCCGCTTTTCCTTTCCATTACAGTTGTTCGGCGAGTGGAGCGACAGTGGTGAGAATGTAGCAGTTACAAAACATGAGCTCTCCGATTATCTCTGTATGGAATCGCCCTCCAGTCCATCTGAAATTGTAGTCTTCTGGAAAAAAAACAAGCAGCAGAGATATGCCAAGCTTGCCAGGCTGGCAAAAAAGATATTAGCAATTCCGGCGACGAATGCAAGCAGCGCACGTAACTTCAGTTCGGCGGGCTACATAATGCAAAAGCGCCGCACATCGTTGAAGCCGGAATCGTTGGACTGCTTGCTGTTTTTGCACGACATCTTGTAATCTGTGCAATAGAGACTGTTCGTCGTGTGTCGTTTGATCATATTTTATATCCTCAATAAAATGCCAAATTACCGGAAAACGATGCTTTGACAGCGAACCTTCAAAAAGCCGGGCCGGGCCGGGCCGGGCCGGGCCGGGCCGGGCCCGGGATTGTGTTTTCGTACATCGGGCCGGGCCGGGCGGGCTCGCAGCACTTTGCCGTCGGGCTCGCGCGGGCCTTTGAAAAAGTCAGCGGGCCCGGGCTCGGGCTCGGAAATACGGCGCGTGCACAGCTCTAGTGTATATATTAAACATCAAACTTTTATTGTAGGGTTGGTTTACGTGGTCCCTTCATTATCATCGTTTTGTGAGCGGTGAAATGCAAGGAAAGTGTCCGCTCCCGAGCGAAAGAGAAAGCGCGCCAAGAGCGACCGCGTTCCCCGCTGGCGCTGTGAGAATTAACGGTAAGGCTAGAGGGAAGACATGACGCGCGTAGCGTTCCTCTTCGCGTTCCACGACGCAAGGTCAGTACCATGCCCAACGAAAGCCAACGGAACGCGATCGTGCAAGTGCTCCGGCTTCGCATCGCCTCATGTTCCCATTTAGCGTCCCAAAACCAAACATTTGCTCAAGTTGTGCTTTGCGTTTTTCGCAGAACTAATTTCTTTATCATGTACATTAAGACGAAAAGTTGAAAGCTCATTAGAGTATAACGCCCGCAAAGTATGTCTTAACTCTCGTGCAGCAGGGTCGTCGCGCCGTTGCAGATCGGCGCTCGCCCGTTGCCGATCCACCTCACCCGTTGCCGATCGGGTGAGGTGGCTACATACTACTATAGTGTACTAGAATAATTCCAGTACACTATACATACTACTACTACCCTAATGAGCTGCGCCCCTAAAAGAACGCTGTAATGCCAACGAGGCCACTTGGTATTGCGTGTATTAGTTTAAAACCTTAATGAGAATGTTAGCCGTGGCTAACATCTCGAAAGGAACCTCACGAGTGTTCTTAAAACAGGAGCCACATCAGAGTTCTTGTCTAAATACTTCAAGTATCTATTAACCACATTAGGGATCCTCAGAGGACCTTTTCAACTCACATCAGCGACTGTAAATTGCGATCACGTTATTCTATAAGCCCCGGAAGTTGGGGTGGCGCCGCCTAGCGCGAGGCCTGGATGACATCGCGGCATGGACTCTCTCTGCGTCCGCCGTGGCGCGCATGGTAACGTGACCTCAATTCGTGCGCGTTATCCCGTGTGTTCACTTTTTGCTTGTCTCAATCACCAGGTGCATGACCAAAACAGCAGCGATAATATCTCAGGTAAAAAAAAAACAATTGATTCATCAACCGTGACCACGCTATCTTGAACGCATTTTTCGAAAGTGGTCATCAGTGCAGGTCGCGATGTTGTGTCGCGCTGCTAAAGCCCACGACGCAGGTATTCCTAGCCACGGTTGCCGAATTCCATTGCGGGTGACATGCAAGAACATCCGTGTACTTGTCAATCGTCACTTAGCGCCCGACAAAGAAATCCTGGCGGTCAGAATTAATCTACGGCGCGCCTCATAACCATATCGTGCATGGTTTTGGTACCTAGATGCTCCGTATTTACTTTATTACGTTGCGCTGTGCTCGGTCGGTTCCACTGATGATGGCTTCCCCTCCACAAATTTTATTTTGCATTGGATGCATCCGCGTATCTGCAGACAGCGTTTCTGGGGTGTGTCAAACCCGCTGTGCACGCACAGCGGGTTTGCAGAAAATGCACGCAATGTTGTGTCTCGCCAAATATCACGAAAGCGCTTGCCCCAGAGTACCACCCCATCTGTAGGGCCAGTTTTTATTGCCTACTTGTTCACTCGCTTTGTTTAGTGTCAGTTTTTCTCGCAACAGTTTTAGTGCTTCTGTTAATTAAAACGAATTCATGTCATTTGCTGAACCTGCTCGCCTCGCGCAGAATCGTAGGAGCGGCGCTGCTTGAACAACATGTACAGCAGTTTAGCTAATTGCTCGTAAATTAATTTTGGTCATAATAAAGAAAGCAGCTTTTCTTTTAGCAAGACAATTGAGAAACGTATTAATAAACCTAAGTACTACTTTATTGGTGCGGTAGCAGGCATGCGCTTCGGTTCTGTAGCTTCCACAGCGCTGTCAGCAGAAGTTGTCGCCGAGTACAGCGTTTGCTAGTGCTAACTAAATGACGGAATGTGCACTTTAATGGGGGTGAAATGGAGCATCTATTGCGCACCTAGATTTAGTGGCAACCTAAATGAGACCAAGGTGGTTAAAGGTATTTCCGAGTCCTCCACCACGGAGTGCCTCATCATCATAGCGCGGCAATGGTTCCAGTGCTTTCGCACGATACGGGAGTACGGTGGGGGGGGGGGGGGGGGGGGGGGGGGGCGTCAGCGCGCCAAACAACAAATATTCTGCTATCTGGATATAATGGTCATATCGCAATATTTCTCATCCAACGACTGCTGAAGTGCACTAGGAGCTCTCAACTGGCGTGGACCTTCCTATGCTTCAAGAGATTTAAGGATCGGAATCCCAAAGTGGCGCAGTGTTTCAATTTATCAGGATATCAATGATAGAGCCAAAAGGTTCGACGTTTCCTCGTTCCCAGCACTGGCTGTATCACGATCGACAGTTCGCGTACGTGTGGCACCAAACATATGAAACACATGTATGGCATGTTCAGCTCCCCGAAAGCACGTCAGTGTTCCGACAGCTACTGCCCTTTACAGATAAACTGTTATTGTGACTGCATGCAAAAAACTGCCGCTCTGAACATTTCTCCAAATGTCCGTAAAATATTAAAGTCATTGCAGCTAGGGAGGTGGTAATATGAAGGCTCGTTGGACATGCATGTACAGGGTAGACCGCATCAAATGTGACCACCTCATTAGTGTTCGAGCCGGTAAAACAAAAAGTGAACGGGGGAAATATTCGTTATGTGACGACTAATCGTGGTGTCAATAAACAGAATAATGATTTTTCGAATTATCTAATACACACAATCTTCTATGAGGTATTGAAAAGAAATAGAAGACTAGAAATGGAAGACCATGTACAGTGATGTATGGGCCTAGTTAGTTGCCGGGTATTGGACCGTAAACAAAACTGAACCTTGACGTTTCTTATTCGCGAGCTGCTTCACTTTGGAGCGGTATAGCGGAGCATAAATATCGGTAGCCAAAATTAAAACAGCCTGCTTATTTTCTAGGATACATACCCTACGCTCGGGACATAATTGCCATGCCAGGTCGGAGGCCCTACATCCAAGTCATCGATGGTGTGCCCAGGTGTCCGGAGGTCGTCCCAGATATCTTTCGGAAAGGCCTCTCTTTTCGCGCTGCCAAGGGGGACGTTGTGCAGAGCTCTTATCCCAAGAGCGGGACCCACTGGATTCAATACACAACGCAGCTGATCCTGAACGGGGGGAAACCAATAAGCTCCTATGATGAGTTCACCCGCAACCTCCGGGCTATTGAGTACGTGGACACCGAAGGCTGGGTGTCGCCCATGCCCGTCAGACTGTTCACGACGCACCTGCCGTTGAGTCGAGACGCGTTGAACGAGGAGGCCAAGTACATCTACATCGCCCGAAACCCGTGGGACGTCTGCGCCTCGCAGTTCCGCATGACGAAAGATCTCAGTAGCTCGAAGTTCGAAGATGGAACGTTCGAAGAGTTCTTCGAACCTTTCATCGAGGGCGACTTGGGCTACGGGAGCTACTTCGACCACGTGACGTCAGCGTACGCCCGCAAGGACGAACAGAACGTGTTCTTTGTGACCTACGAGGAGCTCAAGAAGGACACTAGAGGCACAATCCTGAGACTGGCTAGCTTTCTGGGTGAGAGCTACGGTACGGTTCTTCGGAACGACTCGCACATGCTCGATAACATCGTCGAATTGTCGAAACCAGAGCACATGAGAAAAGTCATGGTAATCAATCTCAACCCGAATGAGACGCAGGAATATAAAGAGCTGCTTGTTAACAAGAAGACTACCAGCAGGGAAGGCTACTGTGGAGACAACTCAAAGTACTCACTGGTCAAAGAAGCCAAGGTGGGGGGATGGAAGAAATACTTTACGCCCGACCTACTTGCCCGTTTCGAGAATAAAATACTGGAAGAAGGGGACAAGGCATCTTTTATGGAGCTTTGGGAAAACATTCGGAGGGAAGCGGTCGTGTTATCCTGCCAGTCCACGTAAGACCTGTGCTGCTCCGTACCTTATTCGTAATCTGCTAGTGCGCACTGCATATTCTAAAATAAACAAAAGCCAAATATTTTTGAAAGAAAACTACTTTGCTACCATTTGAATTATTTCTTTGTGTATATGTCTCCGGCAATGTAAACAGAAAGAACTCCGGAGACCGTGGTCTCCTCTGGTCTTCCAGAAAGATTTCTCCTGTTCGGTGCAGCCCATTCCTTAGGCTCACATTTGGGTGTGGCAAAATGTAAGAGTGCATGCGGCGTCCTTACCAGTAAAAGTTTGTCACATTGCTTTTCTCAGCACTAAAATACCTTGTCGGATGAACTACACTTGGCAGAAACGCAGTACGTGTTGTAGGTTCCTAATTACTTCTAGTTTTTAACATTCGGCTTGGCTGGGTATGCTGGACTTCATTTAAAGGGCCCGTAAACAGGTTGCGACTTTTTTTTTACACCCGCCAAACAAGCTCGCTAATCCGTACAGTAGACCGCGGCGATCACGTTTTCCGAATATTACAGCGCTGCGCGCCGCGCAGACCCTTCATTTCGAAAAACAATTCCCGCGCTTCTTTCCTACGCCTGACCAATCCTCCTCGTACGCGCAGTGACGCAAACTCGGCGATCGCTGAGTTGACGTAGCACTGAGCTCGTCGAATGGTCTAAGCCAGGTAGGTCTCAACAAACAGTTGTCAAGTTAACGTCAGTTCTTGTTCCCACTCACCGCTACGAAACTGCGCCTTGTTTTTTGGCCCTGCGGTGATGCGATTTCGGCCATGCAGTTGTCGCGCGTAAATTCCTCGCACAGCATAGCACCTGCACGCACTTCGCCTTCGACATGAGGCAAAGCGTTGTTCAGTGGCCGGCTGCAAATCTAGCGGGGAGAGGGGAATCTCCGGTAGCTCGGACGGGTCGCGCTTGCTCGTGCGGCGAGCGGGGTTCTCCAGGCTTTTGTCTCGCGCCCCTTCGACGCATCGGAAAGCAAGCACGCATTCCTGCTGGATTGTGAACTGTCACAAAGGTTTAAAAATAGTGAAGAGCCGAAAACTGCCCGTCAAGTTACGGAGCACGTGCGACAATATAAACAATAAACACCCAGGAGCCGCAGCAAGCGGAAGAGCATTGCGACTGATCGAGCTCGCCGATGACGTCAATTGTTGACGTCTTGTCACGTTGCCGAAGTGGGCGGAGTCACGACGATGGGCTACGCCTTTCCCGCCATGTGGCGGAGAAGGGTGGTGATGCCGCGCGAAAATTTGAAACCAGCTGAAACGGATGTTCTAACCCCTGTAACTTCCTTATTATAGCACGTACTCGCAAAATTCTTGCGGCAGCATGTTCACATAGAAAAAGTGCGCATATTTCTTTTCATTACAATTTTTGGACATCGGGGTTGTTTACTGGCCCTTTAAAGCTGCGATGTTTGAAAGAAATAAAACAATGAAGGGAACAATATATTATCACACTATGTGTTGCTACGTGTAGGGAAATTTACTGAGCAGCGCCTCACCAGGGACGGAAGAAAACTTCCCGTCGAGTAGTGATGACCTCCTTATGTATAAGCGCACGATATTGTGTAAAAATGATCTATACTCTGATTTTACTCGTACAAGCTCCGACTCGAGCTTGAGACATGTTGGTGAGTCCTCTAAAGGACATGGGCACGTTGCTCTCACAAGGCACTGTATTCCACAAAATATAAGTTTTCACATATAGTAAACGTTTATAAACCAAAGTTTCAACTATATCCCACAAGAGTAATAAAAATGTAGAAAATCATTGCACCTTCGCACTAGCGGTACCAAGCCTGAAGGAAGTACGGAGTTGGGTGGCCTTCTCTTTATTTTTCTCTTTCCCTTTTATCTCTTCTCTTTATTTTCCTATGTCTGTTTAGCGTGTTTATTTATATTTCTTCCTCTATTAAGTTCTATTTCTCGTTCCTATCTTTCTTTCTCTTTCTTTCTCTCTCTTTTTCGTCGCTTCGTCTTGCTTCCTATCTCTTTCTTTGTTTTTCTCTATTTCTCTCTCTTCCTATCCTATGTTTTACCACCTCCTCCTATCCATCTTCCTCAACCTCAGTTCCCTTTCACACCTCCTTGGTATACTGTAGTATACTATACTATACAAGGTTATAGTGTGCTCAGCTGGCGTGCCTGGATAGCCGAGAGGTTATGATACTCGCCTTCGGTTCGTGACTATCCGTGTTCGGATCCCGCCTCGTCAGGAAGTTTTTCTCGTCAAGAATTTCTCTCTCTCTCTCTCTCGTTATTGCGAGAAAGAGAGAATCTCTCTTTCTCTCTTTCCTATCAGAGTTACTGTATCCTGCGCCAGACAAAGCGGTGCAGGGATTCTAGAAGCGCAGCAGAAGATGACGAAGAGGAGGACGATGAAGAAGAGAAGGAATAGAGCGCGTGCCGGTTCACGATTGTTATCAGTTCTGGTTTCGCATCACGGAAAAACACCAGCCTAATCAGCTCCGCTGTTAAAAGAACGTTGGAATGCCAGAGAAACCACTTGGTATTGTGTGTTAGTTTAAAGCCTACATGAGAATGTTAGCAATGGCTAACGTCTCGAAAGGAACATGGCGAGTGTTTTTAAAACAGGAGTCACATCAGACTCCTTGTCCCTATGCATCATATATCTATTAACCACAATAGAGATCCTCAGAGGATCTTTTCTACTCACATCAGCGACTGTAAATTGCGATCACGTTATTCTATAAGCTCCGATAAGTTGGGTCGGCGCCGCATAGCGGGAGGTCTGGACGACGTCACGGCATGGACTCTCTCGGCGTCCCTTGTGGCGCGCATAGATAACATGAGCTCGCTTCGTGCGCGGTATCCCGTGTGAGTTCACTTTTTGCTTGCCTCAATCTCCAGGTGCATGACCAAAACAGTAGCGTTAATGTCTCAGGTAAAAGAACCTACAAACAATAGATTCATCAACCGTGTCCACGCTATCTTGAACGCATATTTCGAAAGTGGTGATCACTACGGGTCGCGTTGTTGTGCCGCGCTGCTAAGGTCTAGGACGGGGGCATTCCCAGTCACGGTCGCCGAATTCCAATGCGGGTGACATGCAAGAACATCCCTGTACTTATCATCTATCACTTACTTATCCTCCGTCACTTAGTGCCCGACAAAGAAATCCTCGCGGTCAGAATTAATCTACGACGTGCCTCATAACCATATCGCGGTTTTGATACCTAGATGCTCCCTTATTTTACTTTAATAAGTTGCGCTGTGATCG